>NC_133329.1:367038329-367237209 GCF_042186555.1 Aquarana catesbeiana
TGGGGAGATTTACCCTTGCTCTCTGTTCTAGAGACACAAAAGGAAGTATGAAGAAATTTCTTCAAAGTGAGGGAAATCACCTGTTAGATAGTTGTCACCAGAAAAGGTGTGACCAGTTGATTTTTCCTTGCCCCCTGTTCCAATGAAAATTGTGAAATTTTGGATTTTGCTAAAGAAAAGGACAATCCAAATTTTTGAAAGGGCAAATATCCCCAGTTGAGAGAGACAGGGATATTAATAATACTGCAATCTATCCAAAATATTTATTTATAGGATTTAGAAAGACACATCAGTTTTTCTTGGAAATCCTTTTTCAGTGATCAAGTTTGTTGCCAAGATTTAAAAAACTCTAGCCTACCTTTTTTATTTTGAAATAAGAAGGGAAGGGTTAGAACTTCTATCAGATTTTTACTGCTTGCTCTGGGAGATTCTGAAGAGATTTTCACTCAATTATATACTCTTTGACACCAGGACAATACATTTGAAATGTTTTGAGGACATAAAGGCACAGATAGGTAAAACAAACTCACAAGGGCTCTAACCATTCAACTGAAAAATAGTTCTTGCTTCTGACTCTTTTTCCCATTGGATAGACTTTCCATTGTCCCTTTAAAAACCCTGCATCAGACAGGAAGTAAAGGAAAATCTCACCAGTGTGAACACTGATAACAACTTGATAGAAACCCAGTAAAGTTTTTACCCATTCATCCACTCTATCTATAGCTAAGAAATTGACCTAAAACATTGACCTAAAACACAAACTCAATATTTGTAAAAAAAAAAAAAAAAAAAAAAAGATTGCATTGCATGAGAGTATTTTGTAAGGTTTAAAAGAATATCTTAATCCCTGATCTGCAGAATGAATACAGGCTAGACTACAATCAATGGTACAAGGGAATGGGCTGGACTCCCCTGGGCTCTCTTGATGTTGAGAAGAGCAAGAAAGCTTCTGAGATTTTGAGTGATGCCAAATACCGCCAACATCCCAGCAAGTTCTCCTTTACCAAACATATGGATTCAATGGATCTTGATTTAGCCAAGCAGAATGCTATCACTATGGATAAAGTAAGTTATTACATTACATTTGTTACATTATAAACATAGGTGCCATAATTTTAACAATTATTTGGAACACTTTGCTATTAGAGCTGATCTATCTTTGAAGGCAATCTTTAATATTTGCATATATTTTCCTTAATCATTTAATATATTTAGCACTACTAATACTGTGGAGTATTATCATAGTTATTTAATATTGTATATTTTTTAATAGTTTAATATATTCACTGCTGTGGATCTTTTTTGATGATGCAAATTAATTAATATTATCTTTATATTTATTAGCGCCGGTACATTGATGCCTGGGAGAAGGATAAGACAAAGATCCATGTGATGCCAGACACACCAGACATTCTTCAGGCCAAACAGAACATGATCAATTTCAGTGAAGTAAGTAGTATTGCTAAAATGTTAGATTGTTATCCTTCAAAATGTATTATGAAAACTGCCTGTCTGTATATAAAAGCTGAATGATATTGTGTTATGCTTTGAAACAAGTTCCCCAAATTCGCTTATGTTAAATCCAGATTAGGGTACGGATCCATTAAAAGTGTAATGCAGAAAATTAAGACAAAAATTGAACTGATGACTAATTTTATGTATTCTTTCCACAATATGAAAGCTGAAGCCCATTTGGTAGCTATTGAAAATACCTAACTCTTTAAAGAGCATCTTTTCCCCTAGCCAGACTATATCACTCTATAAGCAGCAACAACAACAACACAATAAATAAAATGAAAGTTTAAGAACTTAACCTTAATATGATTTTAACTAATGTTTCCAGTACTATGTGTAGGAATATTTTCAATACAATATGATGGAATGAGACCCCTAAAGTAACCAAAAAAATAAATCAGGCGTGGCAGAGTATTTCTTATTTTGAATAGTTCCTTGTTTTAGATAGTCATAAGTCAAACAGATTCAGCCAGCAATGGACAGCTTTAGGAATACTTGAATATAAAAAGAAAATGCCCTGATTCACTGAGCAAATCAGTCCACTCACCTCTCCCTTCCTCGTCTCCTACTTACTCTTTGAGCTCCATTCAGAGAGTAAAGAAAAAAAAGTACTTCCCTCCTCAAGTATTTAACAGAGGATGTAATTCCCTGCCATGTTTAATGACAGATCTACTTCATTTACCCAGTAACTATCATTCTGATTCCAGATAACAAATGGAATCTGAAACATTGAAATATATAGCTCACTGTTCTAAATGTTGTCAAGTTTGTTGTTCTGAATGTACAATCTAAGCAATAGAGTGAGATAAATTCTTCCAATGGGATACGACATTAGCACCTGTCTCATACCCTGTACAGTTTTGTACAGATTTGGAAAAGTTTTAACAGTTGTTTTTCTTTTGTATTTTGTAGAAAGTATACAAATCTGGATGGCAAGAAACCATTAAGAAGGGCTATGATCTAAGACCAGATGCTATTTCAATTAAAGCAGCCAGAGCCTCAAGAGATATTGCTAGTGATGTAAGTATGACTGTAATGTATTTTTGTGTACTTAATTAGGACTAACAAAAAAAATAGATTATAAAGACCTTATTAGACTGTCTGTTTGGTTGACCCAAGCATACAAGTTTATGGAATGGAGAGAATGGATGGGTGGTGGTGGTGGGCGGACTATAGCATATACACAATGTCAGAACTTGACTAGTTGGCATTGCTGCTATCAATGTGAGTTCATTGAATGATCTAAATTAAAATCAGCAGCATCTATCAATCGTCTCATATGTATGGCCAGTTTTAGAAAATATGTCTTTAGAAGATCTGAATGACTAAGGAACAAGTGTAAGAAACACCCAAAGTGTCAGAAGGTCAGTCTGTCACACAAGTTTTCAGTTTTGAAGAGGTATGGGTTTAGTCACCCACTGGCATCTTATATCACTCAATGAGTTCAGCGAGATCACTTCACCAGAGAGTTTTCTTCAAAGAAGCTATTGAATTTGATTCTTTATCAAGGTCATAATGAAAGCAGGAGTCAGCATTTCACGTTTCACTGGCTTGTTTGTTAACTGGCCAAGACAGGTTGGTAAATTTGAGAACTTGGATGCAGAGATCTCACTGCCAGAGTCCCCTTGAGTTAAATGAAGCTGCTTGTTAATTTAAATCTCTATTATGGGTGGAGAACTCATTTGAAAAGTAATTCTACCATTGTTTCTGTTGAGCTCAAAACCTAAGATATTTGAGAAACATCCATTTACTTAATGGAGACTTGAACTAAATGAAAAATGAAAGCTAAAATGTTATTATATAATACCAATGACTTTTATGAATGCTTTCCTTTTCTTATTTTAGTATAAATACAAAACAGCCTACAGGAAGCAGCAGGGACACCATGTTGGATACCGCAATATTAAAGATGATCCAAAGTTAGTATGGTCCATGCACGTGGCCAAGATCCAGAGTGACCGGGAGTACAAGAAAGGCTTTGAGAAGTCGAAGACAAAGTTTAACATGCCTGTGGACATGCTCAGCTTCCTATTGGCCAAAAAATGCCAGTCCCAGGTCAGCGATATTGACTACAAACGACTCCTGCACAACTGGACTTGTCTGCCTGATCAGACAGCTTTTGTTCAAGCAAGAAAAGTCTATGAGATACAAAGTGATGTAAGTGTTGAGTGTGAGGAGGTCATATCTTCCATTGCTATGCATTCTTCGTTACTATACAGCTTACTGAAAACTGGAGACATAGATTCTACTCAGTTTCTACTCCTTCTTTCAGAATGTCTACAAGGCAGACTACAATGAATTCATGAAGGGTGTAGGATGGATTCCTTTTGGATCTCAGGAAGCTGAGAAGAACAAGAAAGCCATGGATATCATGAGTGAGAAGAAATACCGTCAGCATCCAGACACCTTCCACTTTACAAGCATACCTGACTCTATGGAGTTAGTTTTGGCCAAGAATAATGCTCAGATAATAAATCAGGTAAACGGTTTGTAAATGGAACACATTCATTTAATTCTGTTATTTACACATTTCATGTATTTTGGAAATATTTATTTTTACATTTTATTATTATCTTTTATATATTTTGACAAAGTTTGTTTAAATATTACCAACATTTAAAATAGCCAGATAACATCAAAGACACCCGGAGATGTAATATACTAAAGGATTATACAAAAAAATCTGTTTATTATAATTTAGATGTAAAAATCACTCAAACACAGTTTATTACAGCACGTTTAAATACTTGTTTTTCAGCTAACTAGGTTAGTGTTTTACAAATCCCATTTTGTGTATCAGTCAATTGTACTTCCACTGATGCATACACTAAATGGTCAAATGTTTGTGGAACCTAACCTATACGAGCTTGTTTCATATCCTATTCCAAAACCAAGCACATTATTATAGAGTTGACCACTCCAATACTGAGCAAAACATCAACTTTCAATACCTACACACTTCTGGGAAAGCTTTACACAAGATTTTTTTGTGTCTGTGGGAATTTGTGATTAATATCCTAGCAGTCAGCGCTAATTTGCTTTTGCACTGACTTTGTAAATATACAATGTGCTGCACACATATGTTAGCATTGTTCATATCTGACAAAATAAATAAAAAAGCACCCAGGTATGGGTGGGAACCTCTGGTAGACTGCATTCTAAGTTTCTGAGGAATTATTTACATTAATGTAATTTTTTGTCTTGCAGAAACTTTACAAAGAAGCCTGGGAAAAGGATAAGAGACAGATCCATGTCATGCCAGACACTCCTGAAATCCTCCTGGCAAAGGCAAACCTGATCAATATCAGTGATGTAAGTACAAAGGCAGTACTGTATAAATGAAAGCAATATAGCAGGCTTCATTCACAAAAGCAGATCGCATGCGGTAGGTAGGTGTCCAGACACATTTTCCCAAGATACCACATGTGATCCTGAAACTGTCAATTCACTATACCGTTTTGTGGTAAAACCATGAAAACCCTTGGTAAATACAGCATAAACAGACATTAAACTCCATTCACAGAAGGAAAAAAATAATTAAATGCTTGCAGTAATTATGTAGTGGTTGAGGCATACGGTATGTAAGGAATGTGTACTGGCTGTTAAGGAGCGTGCAGCTGCTGTATCCTGTATACAGATGAGTCATCAGCTGTCTGTGGGGTTCCCCGCTGACAGCTGAATGTAAAAAATGAATTGCTTGCAATGAAAAAAAATAAGAAAAAAACTATGTGGGGTCCCCACCAACCCATACCAGAACAAATATATATTTTTTTTAAATGGCATGGGGTCCTCTCCAAAATCTATACCAGATTCTTATCCGAGCATGCAGTCCAGCAGGTCGGGAAAGGGGGGGATGAGTGAGCGCCCTCCGCTCCTGAACCAATCAACATGGAGGGTGTGTTTTGAGGTAGGGGGGCTCTGCCCTCCCCCCCGGAAAATCACTTTGTCCTCATGGTGCCTCTTCCCCACAAACCTGGCTGAGTTGTGGGGGTCTGCGTGGGGGGCTTATTGGTATCTGGAAACCCCCCAGATCCCGCCCCCCATTTAAATGCGTGTGGGGTACATAGTACAGTCTGGTCCATAAATATTCGGACATCGACACAATTCTAATCTTTTTGGCTCTATACACCACCACAATGGATTTGAAATGAAACAAACAAGATGTGCTTTAACTTTCAGCTTTAATTTAAGGGTATTTACATCCAAATCAGATGAACGGTGTAGGAATTACAACAGTTTGTATATGTGCCTCCCACTTTTTAAGGGAGCAAAAGTAATGGGACAGATTAAAAATCATCAATCAAACTTTCACTTTTTAATACTTGGTTGCAAATCCTTTGCAGTCAATTACAGCCTGAAATCTGGAATGCATAGACATCACCAGACGCTGGGTTTCATCCCTGGTGATGCTCTGCCAGGCCTCTACTGCAACTGTCTTCAGTTCCTGTTTGTTCTTGGGGCATTTTCCCTTCAGTTTTGTCTTCAGCAAGTGAAATGCATGCTCAATCGGATTCAGGTCAGGTGATTGACTTGGCCATTGCATAACATTCTACTTCTTTCCCTTAAAAAAACTCTTTGGTTGCTTTCGCAGTATGCTTCGGGGCATTGTCCATCTGCACTGTGAAGCGCTGTCCAATGAGTTCTGAATCATTTTGCTAAATATGAGCAGATAATATTGCCCGAAACACTTCAGAATTCATCCTGCTGCTTTTGTCAGCAGTCACATCATCAATAAATACAAGAGAACCAGTTCCATTGGCAGCCATACATGCCCACGCTATGACACTTCCACCACCATGCTACACTGATGAGGTGGTATGCTTTGGATCATGAGCAGTTCCTTTCCTTCTCCATACTCTTCTCTTCCCATCACTCTGGTACAAGTTGATCTTGGTCTCATCTGTCCATAGGATGTTGTTCCAGAACTGTGAAGGCTTTTTTGGATGTTGTTTGGCAAACTCTAATCTGGCCTTCCTGTTTTTGAGGCTCACCAATGGTTTACATCTTGTGGGGAACCCTCTTTATTCACTCTGGTGAAGTCTTCTCTTGATTGGTGACTTTGACACACATACTCCTACCTCCTGGAGAGTGTTCTTTATCTGGCCAACTGTTGTGAAGGGTGTTTTCTTCACCAGGGAGAGAATTCTTCGGTCATCCACCACAGTTGTTTTCCGTGGTGTCCTGGGTCTTTTGGTTCTGAGCTCAACGGTGCGTCCTTTCTTTTTAAGGATGTTCCAAACAGTTGATTTGGCCACACCTAATGTTTTGCTATTTCTCTGATGGGTTTGTTTTTTTTTTCAGCCTAATGATGGCTTGCTTCACTGATAGTGACAGCTCTTTGGATCTCATATTGAGAGTTGACAGCAACAGATTCCAAATGCAAATAGCACATTTGAAATGAACTCTGGACCTTTTATCTGCTCCTTGTAAATGGGATAATGAGGGAATAACAGACACCTGGCCATGGAACAGCTGAGCAGCCAATTGTCCCATTACTTTTGGTCCCTTAAAAAGTGGAAGGCACATATACAAACTGTTGTAATTCCTACACCGTTCACCTGATTTGGATGTAAATTGCCAAAAAGATTAGAATTGTGTCGATATCCCAATATTTATGGGCCTGACTGTACCTCCACTTATTCACAAATAAACAAAAAGACAGGAAGTAGTTTTTGACAAGTCCTTTATGGAAAAATCAAAAATAAAGTGGAATATCCCAAGTGTAGATCCATCATCAATCATGATGCCTGCCGCCACCACAGATCAGGAAAAAAAAAAAGCTTGGCTCCCGACACTGCCTGCTGCTGCTAAAATGCTTAACCTCCTTGGTGGTATTCCCAAGTGTGGCTCGGGGTGAAATTTCAGTACCATTAGCAGTAACCCCGAGCCACACTCGGGACTGCATTGCTGGATCCTGGAAGAGGTGACTTACCTTGTCCCTACAATCCCGCGATGTAGTCCGGGACTGTGTCCGGTGGCTGGATCTTCTGTCTGATGCTCTGTGTGTTCCGGCTTCCCTTCCCTGTGAACGCCGTGGTGCAGGGGAATGGAACCGGCAGCAGATTCAAAACGTATAAATCACAACACATACAATACATTGTAATCTTATTGGATTACATTACTATATCAAATCATTTGACCTCAGTTTGCCCCCCAGTGCTTTGTCCAGTACCTTGCCTGCAGTTTTACTGTTCTTTCTGCATGGAAACTGGAGAACGACCATGGCATCCGAAAAGCATGCCTCTACATCAAAAGCGGTTTATGACCTGCTGGAAAACAGCGATAGCGATACAGAATCACTTGCAGAATTGAGTGATAGTGATTTGTGGGGAAATTCGTCATCAGACACAGAAAGTGATTTCAGCGACGATCCTGCAACTGAGTTCAGTGATGTGCGGACTTGGTGTTCTATTGACTGCGGTACGGATCACGGATCACGCAGTGCCCCCAAGATTTCCATTTACTGGAGCACCTGGTATGAAAGTGGATGTTGATGATGACAACCCCTTGGCATACCTACAACTATTTTTGATCGATGAGGTTATTGAAAAAATAGGAGACAAACCGGTACCAAGAGCAACAAGCTGCTACGCATTGGAAGTTTTCAAGAAGTAGAAAGTGGGAACCAGTGACCAAAGAGGACATTTGGACATTTCTGGGCCTAATAATTCTTCAGGGAGTGGTGGGGAAACTCCTGCAGAAAAAATTAATTGCCACTCCATTCTTTGGCACGGTCACGTCAGAGTACAAATTTTCCCTGATAATGAAGTATTTGCATTTTGAAAACAATGAAGAATTTGATGAAACTACTCATCCAGCACCAACACTCAAGAAAATTTGGGAAGTATATCAAATGATTCTGAAGAATTTCCAACGGAGCTATGTGCCAGATAGAGAAATCAGCATAGATGAAAGTCTAATGGCCTACAAGGGAAGGCTCAGCTGGATACAATACATGGCATCAAAGAGAGCACGATTTAGCATAAAATCCTTCATGCTATGTGAATCGACAACTGGTTCCATTTGGAATTCTGTCCAATACACTGGGACAGGAACCAAATTCAACCCAAAATACAGTCATTATGGAATGGCAACATCTTCCGTTCTTTCATTGATTGAGCCATTGCTAAATCAGGGATATTGTGTGCAGCGCTTACTCCCGAAGGAGCGGCTGAATATTTGTTATATCCGTAATTCACGTTTACCACTCAACCCTCGCAGCCCATAGATTTAAAAGTCATAGTCCTTAATGCTTTTTCTTAATGCTTTATTCATGCTTTATTCATCAACCTAAACTGGGATGGGAGAAGGACTTTCTTTGAGATGCTCTTTGGTTGATTTCTGATCTTTTTCTTTGCTTCACTTGCAAAGACTCATAACATTGCGGGTGATAGCGATTCAAAACTGGATGATTACTTTATCAGGGAAGATGGAAGTAGATTTTTGATAGAGAATAAGCAATAAAGAGTCACTCTGAATAACGTCTTTATCTGCAGAACCTCTAAGAACAGTCTGTATCTCTATATATGTGCATGCAGCTTCACCGCTACCTTTTTACCACTACTTCCCATATGCATGGTACTTCCAAGTTGAGCTAAAGAAGAGTCACTCTGAATGACCTTTTCCCGCTTGACTGATTGGAATCCCGGGGCAATGCTGAACCCAATGTCACAGGCCACAACCACCTGTCTTGCTGACTTGCGTACCAACATCCCTCAGCCTCTGGACAGTACCCCTCCCTTGGGCTTTTCTTGATCTTGATCAATAGCTCGTGTGTCGCTCCTAAGCGATCGATCACCCAGTTTCCTTCCACTTGTCTCTACTTCTCCCGCAATGACTCTTAGTTCCTCTTCTCCTTTGTGGCCCGCTCCCCTCCCTGCAGGGGCGGCCAACAACATCAGCGACTACATGCTGTAAGATGTCATCTGTTCCTCCATGAGGACCGGTTCTTCACCTTTCTCGCAAAGGTGAAGCTCCGTTGGCTCCCCGAAGGGGAAAAACCTCCACCTTCCCCTCCGTGAACCAGGCTGGCTCTCTCGCACCTCAGAGCAGGACTGGACTCGAACTCTCTCCCGGACACCATGTGACCCCGCTTTTATATGAGAGTCCCGGGCATTACCAAGCAGATCAATGATTGGTCCAGACTATCACATAAACTACCTGCCACTCAAATGGAAATTGACAACAACAGGCCTGCTGTAATAGCACAAGCCTGTCTAAATTTACCTGACATAGAAGGCTAGCAAAAAGGGTCACCTACCTAAAAGTAGGTGCTCGCTACATGTGTAACTACAGACAACTTTTACACATCTCCTGAACTTTATGAGTTCTTTCTGCAGAATAAAACAGATGCCTGTGGAACCGTTAGGGCTAAGCGGCGTGACATTCCTCCAATCTTTGGCAATAAGAAGCTCAAGACTAGAGAAATGGTTGCCTGGCAGAAAGGTAAAATGATAACACTGCGATGGCGTGACAAAAAAGATGTGTGCCCAATGAATACAATCCATATTACCTCCACTGTCATGGTACACACAAAAGGTGGGAAAGACATCATGAAACCACAAGTAGTGATCGACTACAACAAAACCATGGGAGTGTTAAAAAAAAAAAAGTATTACAAGAAGATCTTCAGGCATCTTCTTGAGCAATCCTTGTGGAATGCCTACATTCTGCCAAAAAAAGTGACAAGCCTGTGATTCATTCTGAATTTATTTGGAAAGTTGCGAACTGATCTTTCTGAACCACCACTGTGAATAGAGCTGGACGTCATGCTGCTGGTGTTGTCAACCCAGGACGCCTGACTGGTCATCACTTCATGGACTACATCCCACCAACTGAGAAAAAGTCAGCACCCACAAGGATGTGCATGGTTTGTTGCTCAAAGTGTGATGACAGTAGAAAGAAAATGTATTAAATTATAATTTATGATTTTGTGTTTCAAACTATCATACCCGGGGTGTCTACTAGACTCTTGTTTGGACAGATTTAAGTGAGTTATTCCTAAGAATTACAGGCCTACAATATAAAAATGCCAAATTTCCATGCAAAACAATTGTACCACTTTCAGCATTAAAAATCTGACATAATCATACCGCCAGGGAGGTTAAGGGATGTTGCCACCCCATCACGTCACCAGATAGCCCCACCTCCATGTGATATCACCGACCGAGGGCATGCTACTTTATGTATGTATCACAGAAAACCATTCCCATAAGACCTTGCACGTGAGCTTACAATGTATTGTCAAAAAAAGTTATGCAGTCACGCACTCGTGGCTACGTGAGGCAGTATCCATTTGGATAGTGGGCTTAAAAGGCACACAAACACCATGAGGACAACGGTATAGACTGTTATGATTAATTCTAGTTCTGTAGCTCAGAATATAATAAAAGGCTGCTGCATAACAGAAGAATACCCACATGTATACATCACACCCATGTAGGATGATAAATTATTAGAAGACATAATACTGCACTTCTAGGTCTGCATGAATAAATTCCAGACTTGTCACAATTTACTGTAAGCCTCGGTTTACACTGGGACGACTTGTCAGGCGACCTAGTCGTCTGACAAGTAGCGTCCCATTCTGTGCAATGGAACCGTTCTAATCGGAGCGACTTGCGTCGCTCCGACTTAGAAAAAGGTTCCTGTACTACTTTGGGGGCGACTTGCATTGACTTCTATACAGAAGTCGTTTTGCAAGTTGCCGCTGGGTCGTGTCCTGGGTCGCCTGAGGCAGTCGCGCTGCAAGTCGTGCTGCCTCAGTGTGAACCGACCCTTAGTGTATAGTTGCAAAAAAATAAATAAAATTACCGTTTAGCAGATAGTAAAGTGCTACACTTTATACCTTACATAACAACATGAGAAATGAGAATATATATATCTGACTCCAGGTTGTTTGTAAGTTGTCTAAACTATATAGTAAGATATTATTTTTAAAGATCTAAATACACATTATATAGTGCTCTATTTGCTATACCAACAATGGCTTTATATGTAAATGGTGTACCTATGAAATATATCTAACAGAAACTCTACAAATCCGGCTACGAAGAGATCAAGAAGAAAGGCTATGACCTGCGAGCTGATGCTATTCCTATCAAGGCTGCCAGAGCTTCAAGAGACATTGCCAGCGATGTAAGATTTTATTTTTTATATATGTTGTCAGACTGCTTACCACTTTTCAGCTGTCAGTCAGGTCAAATATTATCTGTAGCTGGAGTTGATCTGCACAGTCTGTATTTTTCAAACAGGCTTAAAATACTTTTCAAAAATCCAGATCTATATGTAGTCCCACATAAAAAAAAAAATACAATACAAAATACAAAAATAATCTGTAATTTAAACAGTAATATTAAATTATATCTTCTTTTATTATTCAAGAATGTATTGATAAGTAATTCAGCACATTTTCCACTATTTCCACCATTTACTAAACAAAAATATATAGTTCAATGTATTCTAGAAAGCATATAATGAAAATTATTTTATGATATTTTATTTATTATATCATGCATTAAATTGTGTATTAAAACAACTCATATTCTCCAGGTTCTTTTTGATGAGGGTTAGTATAACCAAAGACCTATTTTTGGTACATGTATTATCTGCTTATTTATATTCTAAAAAATAAAGAGAGAGGCAGTATAGTTACAATACTTTCAATACAATAGGGTTCCGAGGGCCCTGCTTGTGAGGGCTTACAATCTATAGGGTGTTCATTTCAAAATAATTTGTTTTGTTATTAAATAACAACAATGTTATTTTGTTTTGTATAGGCTTTGTAGTGTATATGTATTCTTTACTAATATATTATAGTATATCATATACACTTATAATTATTATATTACACTAAGACAAAGAGGCTATTATTCACTTTGCAAGGGGATTTTCCCTTTGCTTAGTAAATTTGGTGAAAATTCACTTTGCAAGGAATACCCAAGCATTTGCAAGGATTTTTTAACGCTATCCAAATAAAAAATGTCTGAGATTTTACTTTGAATGGACAGAAATACTCCTATTAAAACGCATCCTGTTAAGCACATTTCAACTTATATATAAATGATAAATTTAATTGTTTTATTTCTTTTTTTCATACAATACAGATACATTTTCGAAAGTTACATATATAAATGTGCCTGTGATATTTACTCTTCTATACCTTTTTACAACTTATTTCAGTACAAGTACAAAGAAGGTTACCGCAAGCAGAAAGGTCACCATGTGGGTTTCCGCAGTCTACAAGATGATCCCAAATCTGTATGGGCCATGCACGTAGCCAAGATCCAGAGTGACAGAGAGTACAAAAAGGAGTATGAAAAATGGAGGACCAAGTTCAATACCCCAGTTGATATGCTGGGAATATTGCTGGCCAAGAAATGCCAGACATTAGTCAGTGACATTGACTATAAACATTACCTTCACAAGTGGACCTGTCTCCCTGACCAGAATGATGTGGTACAGGCAAGAAAGATCTACGATATACAGAGTGATGTAAGGACACCATTTATTATTATTTCAAATAATAGTTATTTTAAATCCCAACAGAAGTCAATAAAATGTATACATAGCCATATCGATGTACTAACAACCTCTATTCTCAGTGCTCCATGGTCTTAGCACCCTTTTCCTGTTATAGTGGTTGTACTTAGACTTCTTCTAGGTGTTTTAATAATGTAATTTATCATTTATGTAACAAATGAATGCAGTAAAATGTAATTTTGTGTGTGTCTTCAAGAACATCTACAAGTCGGACTTGCAATGGCTTAAAGGAATTGGCTGGACACCCTCTGGTTCCTTGGATGATGAGAAGAACAAGAGGGCAGGAAAGATCCTGAGCGAGAAGAAGTATCGCCAACACCCAGAAAAATTCAGATTCACCAGTGTCACTGACTCCCTGGAAATGGTGCTGGCTAAATCCAATGCAGATATTATGAATAAGGTAGGTGGTAATTATTAAAAGCTTTTGTTCTTCTAAAAGTGACATTTTAGATATAGATAGATAGTCTAGAGCAGTGGTCTCCAAACTGCGGCCCTGGGGGCCGGATGCGGCCCTTCGCTTAATTTTATCCGGCCCTTGGGGCATAGTTCCTGACACAGAACGGGGCACTGTTCCTCCAACTGACACCAATGATGGGGCACTATTCCTCCCCCTGACACCAATGATGGGAGCACTATTCCTCCCACTGACACCAATGATGGGGCACAATTCCTCCCACTGAAACCAATCATGGGTCACTATACCTCCCCCCTAAATACCAAAGATGGGGCACTATTTTTCCCACTGACACCAATGATGGGGCATTATTTCTCCCACTGAATCCAAAGAGGTGACACTGTTTACTTCCACTGACACCAGGACATTTTCTACTCCCGCTGACCACAGTCCGGCTCCCCCCTAAAGTTTGAAGGACAGTAAACTGACCCTTTATTTAGAATGTTTGGAAACCCTTGGTCTAGAGGGTAAAATTATCCACTTGATTTTTACACCCTTTGAGCATTTCATTTGTAGGATGTCTCTGATATAGATTTTTTACTTTCCTGCTTCAGTTGTTCCTGTGAGCATTGGGGTGTTCCCACAACTGCTACTATATTCACTACAGTAAAAGTGATATTTTAGATATGGGGGAGCCTGGAGGGCTACGACATCCACTAACTCCTTACATCCTTGGAGCATTTCTTTAGCAGGATTTCCCTGATATAGATCTTTCTGAATCCTTTTTCAGTTGTTCTTGCACACCATGTAGGGTATAAATTTTTCTCCCTTCCTGCTTACTAGGGATGGGCGAACGGTTCAGCCCGCGCATAAGTTCGGGCCGAACTTTGGTTGTTTGGTGAACACCGAACGATATGCGATGTTCGGGGGAAATTTGAAAGCTGCCGGAACACCGTTAAAGTCTATGGGACACTAACATGAAAAATCAAAAGTGCTAATTTTAAAGGCTTATATGCAAGTTATTGTCAAAAAAAGTGTTTGGAGACCTGGGTCCTGCCCCAGGGGACATGTATAAATGCAAATTTTTTTTTGTAAAGTGGCCGTTTTTTCGGGAGCAGTGATTTTTTTTAATGCTTAAAGTGAAACAATAAAAATGAAATGTTCCTTTATATATCGTGCCTGGGGGGGGGGGGGGGGGTCCATAGTATGCCTGTAAAGTGGCGCATTTTTCCCGTGTTTAGAACAGTACCACAGCAAAATGACATTTCTAAAGGAAAAAAAGTCATTTAACCGCTTCAGCCCCGGAAGATTTTACCCCCTTCCTGACCAGAGCACTTTTTGCGATTGGGCAATGCGTCGCTTTAACTGACAATTGACGATGCACCCAAACAAAATTGACGCCCTTTTTTCCCACAAATAGAGCTTTCTTTTGGTTCTATTTGATCGCCTCTGCGGTTTTTATTTTTGCGCTATAAACAAAAAAAGAGCGACAATTTTGAAAAAAACGCATTATTTTTTACTTTTTGCTATAATAAATATCCCCCAAAAATATATAAAAAAATGATATTTTTCCTCAGTTTAGGCCGATATTTATTCTTCTACATATTTTTTTGGTAAAAAAAAACGCAATAAGCATATTTTGATTGGTTTGCGCAAAAGTTATAGGGTCTACAAAATAGAGGATATTTTTATGGCATTTTTATTATTAATTTCTTTTTTACTAGTAATGGCGGTGATCTGCGATTTTTATTGGGACTGCGACATTATGGCGGACACATCAAACAGTTTTGACACATTTTTGGGACCATTGGCATTAATACAGAGATCAATGCTATAAAAATGCGTTGATTACTGTAAAAATGTCACTGGCAGTTAGGGGGTTAACACCAGGGGGCGATCAAGGGGTTAATGTGTTCCCTAGTTTGTGTTCTAACTGAAGGGGGGAGGGGACTGTACAGGGGAGATGACAGATCGCTGTTTACACACACAGATCCCGGTTCTCCGTGTGTCAACGGCAATCGCGGGAGAGCGGTGATCGTGACCGCCAGGCACTCGCATCGGCTCAGGGGGCGAGCGGGGGGCGCGCGCCTCCTAGTGGCCACAGGGTGAAGCGACGTTACATAACGTAGTTTCGCCCAGCCGTGCCATTCTGTCGCAGTACAACTGCGGCGGATGGGTCAGCAAGTGGTTAAAACTGATCACGGCTGTAATGAATTGTCGGATCTCAGCAATATAGATAAAACGAATTGAAAAAAAAGGGCATGGGTTCCCTCCCCAGTCCATTACCAAGCCCTCTGGGTCTGGTATGAATATTAAGGGGAACCCTGAACCCAAACTTTAAAAAAAAAATGTATGGGTGTCCCCCAAAAATCCATACCAGGCCCTTCAGGTCTGGTATGGAAATTAAGGAAAACACTGCGCCAAATTAAAAAAAAAATGGCGTAGGTGTCCCCCCCCAAAATCCATACCAGACCCTTATCCAAGCACGCAACCTGGCAGGCTACAGGAAAAAAGGGGGGATGAAAGAGCGCCCCCCGAAACATACCAGGCCACATGCCCTCAACATGGGGAGGGGGCTTTGGGGTCTGACCCATGTTGATGGGACAAGGGCCTCATCCCCACAACCCTTGCCCAGTGGTTGTGGGGGTCTGTGGGCGGGGGGCTTATCGGAATCTGGAAGCCCCCTTTAACAAGGAGACCCCCAGATCCCGGCCCCCCTATGTGAATTGATAACGGGGTACTGTAACGGAGATGTAGGTGTAACAGACACACACGGAGAGTAGGAGCACCCAGAAAGCTTTTTATTTAACGGTAGCAGGGTTAACACACAGCCAGGTAGCAGCTATCACAGCCGGGCAAAGCAAGAGCCTGGAATACAGTATAAATGCACAGCAGGGTAGCAGAGTCCATGTTGACAAAGGGTAATACGCACCAGGCTGGCCAAACAAAGGAAGTACCAGAGTTCTGGCAAGTAGGGGTAGTCCATGCTCAGTCTTGGATACATAAGAATAAAGTTTGCTCTACTCACAGTGTAAGTGATCACAGGGTTAATCCACTCTCAAAATGGCACACAGCCAAGGGTAATCTTCTCTCAAAATGGCACACAGCCAAGACTAATCCACTCCCTGGATGGAGGCTGCAGGACTGGCAAAACCACACAACTGCCTTCCTTCCAGCACATGTTTCAACAGATCAAAATCCCTCAGACACACTTCCCTCCCACCCTTGTAAACAGGGCGGGTTAAACTGTCCAATGACAATAGCCACACAGGTCAGCTGTATTCAAGCTTATCAGCAGGGGGCTGCTGGAGGAGTTCCCCCTTCCTCCACATGGACATCCATCCCATAATATACGTTTCTTCCAAGGCAGACACAAACAATGAAATACAACCGCACCCCAAACGATCCCAGCAGGGGACAGCTCTCTGGGGTGTAAGGGACAAGGAGGTACAGAGACCGTGACAGGTACATTGTACCCCTACCAATTCACAAAAAAAAGTGTCAGAAATGGTAAAAAAGACAAGAGACAGCTTGGGACAAGTCCTTTATTAAAAAATAAAAAAATAAAAATGTCCAGCGATGTAAATTCACGCCGCTCGACGGACCAGAAAAAATTCTTTAGGAATGTCATTTTGCTGTGGTACGGTTCTAAACACGGGAAAACTGTTCCACTTTACAGGCATACTATAGACACCCCCCAGGCATGATATTTAGAGGAATATTTCATTTTTATTGTTTCACTTTAAGCATTAAAAAAATCACTGCTCCTGAAAAAACGGCCATTTAAAAAAAAATGTTTGCATTGATACATGTTCCCTGGGGCAGGACCCAGGTCCCCAAACACTTCTTATGACAATAACTTGTATATAAGCCTTTAAAATGAGCACTTTTGATTTTTCATGTTCGTGTCCCAAAGACTTTAACGGTGTTCGTGTGTTCTTCCTAACCTTTTGCCTGTTCGGATGTTCTGGTGCGAACCGAAATGGGGAGTGTTCAGCTCATCCTTACTGCTTACCATCGATTTTTAGTTTTTCCTGTCCACACAGCACCTCTTGCTGTAAAGAAAAAAAAATCCAACAGAAAATGTTGTACCTGCTTATAAATCACAATCATTGAGATCTTTCCAGTCACATATCTAATGCTCTGTACACACGGTCGGACTTTCCGACGGAATATGTGCGATGGGAGCTTGTTGTCGGAAATTCCGACCGTGTGTGGGCTTCATCGGACTTTTTCCATCGGAATTTCTGACACACAAACTTTGAGAGCAGGCTATAAAATTTTCCGACAAGAAAATCCGTTCGCGTAAATTCCGACCGTGTGTGGACAATTCCGACGCACAAAGTGCCACGCATGCTCAGAATAAATTAAGAGAAGAAAGCTATTGGCTACTGCCCCGTTTATAGTCCCGACATACGTGTTTTACGTCACCGCATTCAGAACGATTGGATTTTCCGACAACTTTGTGCGACCATGTGTATGCAAAACAGATTTGAGCCAACATCCGTCGGAAAAAATCCATGGATATTGTTGTCAGAATGTCCGATCAATGTACGATCGTGTGTACAGGGCATAAGAGATATACTATCATTTATTTTCCCAAACCTATCAAATCTATAACACCTGAGTTGGGTTGACTGACGCTTAAGTTTTTTGTACAGAGGATGTATATTGTGAATCCTGTCAGATATTGGGCGTGCTAAGGGCTATTTTTGAAAATTGTATTATTATTATTTTACAGCGCCTCTATACTGATGCATGGAATAAGGATAAGATTCAACTCCACATTATGCCTGATACACCGGAAGTCGTCCTGGCAAAACAGAACAAGATTAACTTCAGTGAGGTATGTAAAGTAGACAAGTTACACCTGACAAGTTTTAGCATATCTGTTGTGTCCATGATCCATCCATTCTTCACAAATGGTTACATACAGATGTGCAACAGTATAAGTGTATGGAACTTAACAGCTTGCCAAAATGTAGAATATTCTGTCATCTCAATGCCCAATTTTACAATATCACTAATTAACTTATGACTCTTCACAGAAATTGTACAAACTAGCGCTGGAGGAGTCCAAGAAAAAAGGCTATGACCTCCGCCCTGACGCCATCTCTATAAAGGCTGCCAAGGCATCTCGCGATATCGCCAGCGATGTAAGTGTGTTAAAATACACTTGTCACTTTTCATAAATCATATGCTACAAAAAGTAAGGTAACAAAAAAAAAAAAAAAAAGAGAAAAGTCAATTGATCATGTATTGATAGCTTGGTAGTTTTTCTGGTTTTGGGGCAAGCTTTTGTTTTAATTTTGACACTTTTTGTCATATTTAAAAAATATAAAATGTTTGTAGAAATATACTTTAAATGTTTATTTATTTGGAAAGCAAAGCATAATGTCTACTTATACCACTCTAGCATGGTGGCCAGATATACCCCCTCAAGTAAAAATAGTTTTTCTACAATGTTACTTATAATAATGTCATTTATTTCTACAGTACAAATACAAAGCAGCTTACAGGAAGCAGCAGGGACACCATGTTGGATACCGCAGTATAAAGGACGATCCTAAATTGGTATGGTCCATGCATATTGCCAAGATCCAGAGTGACCGAGAGTACAAGAAGGAGTTTGAGAAACAGAAGACCCAATATCAAAGCCCTGTAGAAATGTTGTCTGTTTTGTTGGCCAAGAACTGCCAGAAACTTGTGAGCGACATTGACTACCGCCACCATCTTCACCAATGGACATGTCTGCCAGACCAGAATGATGTCATTCAGGCCAGGAAAGCCTACGACCTTCAGAGTGATGTATGTACATAACTGAATTGACTCACTTATAAAAAGACAAAAATATACGCAACACAACTCTCTTATTTTAAAAAGAGTAACCCATGGGGTGTTAATATTATCGTGAATTATTTTCTGTCCTTTTTTTATAATTTCAAATGGATTATGCAGTTCACAAAAAGTATTGACGCACAGAATATACTAATTTTCTGCAGGCATGTTAAATTTGATATATAAATGACTAGGGATTTATTAGGTATTTTGTAAGGTTGTTTCCAAAGATTATCATTACTTAAAACGCTACTTTCTGACTGGCCTTAACTCTTAGTTTTATTAAGGTGTCTATTGAGTAGAGCAGGAAATATAGCCATTTAAGGTGATGCTAAAATAATGTTTCATGAGATAAAAAAAAATACTTCATAAGGCAAAAAGAATTTCTTTTTGTAAATTCACATTTCATGCAAAATAACAATCACACGCCGGAGCATCATTTGTCTTTGTAAATTATTTTCAGGAGAAAATCATCATAAAATGAAATAACAAATGGATTTAAAATAACTCACCATCATAATAAACTGAGTCTTATATAACAACGGTAAAAAAGTTACCGTAGAATTCAGGATTCAGTGGGGTTGATTTACTAAAGGCAAATAGACTGTTCATTTTGCAAGGGAATTATCCCCAAAGCTTAGTGAAGGAGGTGAAGCTCTGCTGACTTCAGTCATCCAATCATTTTTTTTCCTTACAAGTGTTTGGGTATTCTTTACAAAGTAAAGCTCTGCAAATTACCTTGCAGAGTGCAATTTCTTCTGAAAAGTGAACAGCCTATTTCCCTTTATTTAATCAACCAGCTTTTAAGAAGTAAGGGAACCTATGCATCCAGTAGCAACAATAAGGCCCCAAATACACTTTCAAATGCGGACATTAGCAATTAGATGAGGGAGACCCGGCGGGCTTCCTGGCGATTAGCTACAGACAGAAGCCCCATTGAAAGCAATGTGAGGCTGACAGCTCGCGCAGCTATTCATGGAAAATCATCCGCCCTGGATGCAGACAGTCAATCAATCCACAAGTAATTGCTGCTTGAGCGATTAAATGTGAGTGGTCAGGAACAGCTGCAGGTGCTGTCAGCCTCCTATTGCTTTAAATGGGGCTTCTGCTGCAGCTAATCACTGGGAACCCCATCTGGGTCTCCTGCATCTAATTGATCCGGCACAGAGCAGTGAAAAAAAAAGACTTAAAAAGTTATTCTGCCTTTCTTATTGTCTTATCTTGGAGCAGAAGCAGCACTGACATACCAAAAATGTTACCCTGGTTTGCTCACTGTGGACTCTATTTAGGTTAAGTGTGGAGGGCCCTGTAATAACGGGGTAATTTACTAAAACTGGAGCAGACAGAATCTGGAGCAGCTGTGCATAGTAACCAATCAGCTTCTACTCCCAGCTTGCTCAGTTAGCCTAGGTTCACATTGCTGCAGGTTAGAAATCTCGCATGATTTCAACCTAACAGTGCAGTCTGACTTCGGGGATGATTTCACAGACATCTGTGTGAGTTCCTGTGTGAGTTCCTGCACAGATGTCTATACAAATCTCCCCCGAAGTCGCCAAAAGTAGTACAGGAACTACTTTTGGGAATCCGTGCGGCGCTGCAAAGTCAGCACCGCACCGATTCAGGTGGTGCCATTGCTGGGAATAGCCACGATTTGGCATGCGATTTGACATGTCAAATTGCATGCCAAATCGTACCAATGTGAACCTAGGCTTAAGCTTTCAAAATGAAAGTGAGAATCTGACAGATTGCCATGCACAGCTGCTCCAGTTTCTGTTTGCTCCAGTCTTAGTAAATTCCCCTCATTAAGTAAGTGATATCCCAACTCCATGTCAAAATATTTATTTTTAGCTTTGAATGAGAGACCCTTTTGGGTTTTATCATTGTCAACCCCTTGAGTTTTTTTTACTCCCTGCGATGTCACCAACACAAGAAGTTAGGGGTGTGTCTTTAATGGGGGCACAGAAAGTGATAAAAGCACTATTTTAGTGCCGTTGGGAAAGTTTAGCACGAGCACAAGGAGAGAGGTGCCATTGAAAGAATACTATTATACTGTGGGGCGGGAATGAGCCATGATTGGATAAAGTCATGATGACAGTGTCCAATCATGACACTGACAGTGCTCTGTGCCCTGATTGGCTGAAGCTTTCACTGCATCAGCCAATCAGGGCTTGCAATGCACTGTTCAGCGCCGCAATGCATTGTGGTCGGTTCAGGGGGCCAAACAAATGGTCGAACGACCCGTTTGTTCGGCTGTTCGCCGAACACCCGAACAACAAAAGTTCGGCCCGAACATATGCTCAGGCCCAAACTGTTCGCCCATCCCTAGTTTCAAACCCTTCTGCGGAATTAAAAATGTTTTTGTAGGAGTTGGCCTTTTAATCATAACAATGGAACATGATATTGTGTGCATGTAATACAGATCAACCCACTAATGCATTGAAACGGAGCAGCTGTTTGGTTTAGGCCAGCCCCACCTGCCCCCTGGCCCAGGTGTCGTGACTTAGGTGTCCGTTTATGAAGCAGTGGAAAATATCCACTGCTCCATTCTCCGGCATTCACAGAGGAGATCTCTCTCCTCTGAGTGGCAGTTTATAAAGAGATGTAGAACGCTTCTCCTTTTGTGAAGTGAAGCAATCTACAAGCACTTCAAACAGGGCAGAACATCTCCTGATACTGGAATCTTGTGAGACGAGATTACAGCATCAGAAATTCACACTCGAGGTGTCCGTTTATTAAGCACACATTATATATAAACAAATTATATATATTTATAAGTATATATATATATATATATATATATATATATATATATATATATATATTTAAACACATAAATATGACAGAGGGACATGTTTACTGTCTTGGGGAGTCTGACTGAGGTAGAAGGAAGTCAATAATCTTCCTCCTTCCCCCTCAGTTCCCCCCCGGGATCCTCGGAGAACATGTTCTCCCCCGACCATCTCAGTTTCATAAACCGTATATGAGCTGAGATCAGCGGTGATCCTCAGGATCACTGCTGTTCACAGTTTCATAAACGGACGCCTTTCTTGTTAAGCAAATTTTCCGCTCAGACACTGGTAATTTTAAGTCACTTTTTTGCTTAAAAAATAGATAATTTTTGTTGTTGCAGTTTAATATTATTAAAAAGTATTTTATAAATAAGAGGCTCTGCACTTACATCTTATTCATTTTATACTACATTTCCTATTTCCAGAACCAGTACAAAGCAGATCTTGGGTGGATGAAAGGCATCGGCTGGGTTCCTATCGGTTCTCTGGAAGTCGAGAAGACAAAGAGGGCCGGTGATATTCTGAGCGATAAAAAGTACAGACAGCACCCCGACACTATTAAATTCACCAGTGTTGTCGACTCCATGGAGTTGAGCCTGGCAAAAGCCAATGCAGAAATTATGAACAAGGTAAGTTAATATAAGTTACCACTTACCAGGTTAATTTTTTCCCATGTGAATTCATTGATTTCAAAAAATAACAACATGATATTGTGCATTTAACAGGCTACATAATAAGAGTTCTTATCAGTCCCTGCCCAAGGGGACATTCTGGGGCTTATTTACGAAAGGCAAATCCACTTTGCACTACAAGTGCAAACTACAAGTGAAAAGTGCACTTGAAATTGCAATGAAAGTGCACTTGGAAGTGCAGTCGCTGTAAATCTGAGAGGTAGATCTGAAATGTGAAGTGCTGATTTTATTATCCAATCATGTATAAGCTAAGATGCTGTTTTTTTTATTCTCCTTGCATGTCCCTGTTGGATCTACAGCGACTGCACTTCCAAGTGCACTTTCAGTGCAATTTCAAGTGCACTTTGCACTTGTAGTGTAAAGTGGAGTTGCCTTTAGTAAATAACCCCCTATATTACTATAGTACCAGATTAGGCCTGGAAACCTTTGCCCTGGGGGTAAAAACAACCAATTAGCCCTTTAATGGCAGGGAAAGACTTCTGAGGGCTAAAGAAAGTGTACAATGCAAGTTTGCCATCATGATTTATTCATTGGTGGCAATTATGAAAGGTTGTTCCTTACGAACACACTTTATGAGACACATGTTTTTACATCTTCCAACTTCAGCATCCTTTGCGGTTCTCAGAATTCGGTCCCATGACACTTTAGGGCCGCAAAGGAATTCCATGCTGGAAGACTTCATTTTTCCAGTTGCTGTTATTGCGGGTCTGAATGGGGAGCAGGTAGCTACGTAATGCCCAGCATGTCTCAAAGTCTACAGGCTGAGCTCTGATTGATGTATGAATTGTGAAGTATCTCCACTCAGGACCACCAGTCCTACATATCTTATTAGTACTGGCCTGGGAAGCAAATGTCACCCTGTTCCCAGCTATTTCTCCCCTGCATGGTACTACTATCTTTACAAGTATAAAGACGTGTACATACCTCTGGGGCCAATATGGACAAAAGCCAAAAAGTGGAATTTACAGTTTTGTGTAGAGTAGGGAAGAGATAGAACTTTGTTTTTTTTTTCTCTATCTCTGTTAGGGAGACTTTACTCTTATCTCCTGTGTTTGTGACAACTATCACCAGAAAAAAAGGCTAGCAATGAAAAAGTAAAATAGTTTCTTATGTTTCCCCAAAGTTCTGAAAATTGCTGTCTGTGTCTCTGTTGAAGATACCCCTTGCTCACTTTCTGTTGCATTAATTCTTCACAATGTGGACACAGACAATAATAAAGACCTGAAAGTTCTAACCCTTTCCTGCTCTATCCAAATTAAAAAAAAAAAAGTTTCAACTGAAGTTTGACTGTGAAAGCTGATGTAATTTTGAGTAAAAGCAATGGATTTTGTCACCTCCATTTTTTTAAATCTTGTAGAAACTATACACACAAGCCTGGAATAAAGACAAGACCACCATTCATATCATGCCTGACACACCAGAAATTGAACTGGGAAGACAAAACAAGATAAACTACAGTGAGGTGAGTAAATTAACATTCATACAGTATATATTGAATAACAATCATTTCAAAAATATTTACATTCTAGTTGGAAAGAAGAGAAAAAACACAAACTATGCTAACATAATGTTGTTCAAGTGCATCATATATATCATACAGATCAGATTGTGGTGCAATAACAGGCTAGATCTTATTGCAAGCTCATATGGGCCCTAGCCTAGAGTCACAGGATTAGAGGTGGCGGCAAGCCAAAACTTGTTTTATTCTTTTCATACTATTTTCTAGTGTAAAACATTAATACATTGACATATCAGCTTCATGTAACATACTGCACATACTTGTAAAAGGACACTGTAGTACAAATTCATTTGTACAGAATTTGCCATAGAAATAGTAATAGGTTGCTTTACTCAGAAAGCAGGAATCCAGCTACCGCTCCAAGGGTTCCTTGTATGAAAACTACCCAGTGGTTAACCCCTTCACTGCCAGTCACATTTACACAGTAATCAATGTATTTTTAATTGCACTGATCGCTGTATAAATGTGAACGGTCCCAAAATCACGCAAAAGTGTCCGATCTGTCCACCATAATGTCGCAGTCACGATAAAAATCACTAATTGCCACCATTACTAGTAAAAAGAAAAAATTATTAATAAAAATGCCATAAAACTATCCCCTATTTTGTAGACGCTATATTTTGGGCAAACCAATCAATAAACGCTTATTGCGATTTTTTTTTACCAAAAATATGTAGAAGAATACAGATCAGCCTAAACTGAGGAAAAAAAACAATTTTAATATACTTTTGGGGATATTTATTATAGCAAAAAGTTAAAAATAATGCGTTTTTTTCAAAATTGTTGCAATTTTTTTGTTTATAGCGCAAAAAATAAAAACCACAGAGGTGATCAAATACCACCAAAAGAAAGCTCTATTTGTGGGGAAAAAAGGACGTCAATTTTGTTTGGGAGCCACGTCGCACGACCGTGCAATTGTCAGTTAAAGCAACGCAGTACCGAATTGCAAAAAGTTCTCTGGTCTTTGGGCAGCCAAATGGTCCGGGGCTTAAGTGGTTAAAGCTTGTTGGAGGAATTTTCATTCTCCACTGGCTGTCCTACGAGGCTGCATGACCCCTGACTTTCTGTCCGGACAGTTCTGATTGGCCCTGTGCTGATCACATGCACTCTCCCACAAAAAAAAAAAAAAACGTTCTAGCAATACACACCAAACTGAGCATGTGCAGAGTGCCTCCTAGGGCCCTGTTCTATCAGCAGATGGATTGAGGACAATAAAAGAGGGGGATGATCAGAGAAGACAGGATCAAACAGCCTTTTTGCACAATGTGGAGGGTTAACCCCTTAGGTTCCATAGTGAGTATAACAAGCATGCTTTACTGCATATACAGACAGATTTTTCTGTTGTGGGTTAAGCAACACTTTAAAAAAACAAACTGTACTTACTACTACATGTACCACTTACATTAAAATATGCAATATCAGTCAGTGCTTACTTAGCTCTCTCTTGTGCTCCACCAAAGTGTAGTCTTACTTTCAGGTTCTGTAATATTTGGATTAGATGTGGATCGGACTAAATATTTGGTGAGAAAAAAAGACAACTGAAACATAAAGAAAAAATATTTATTGAAAAATCAATTTTCTCATTTGCTTTACACAGCTTAAGTAATTACAATGTCTATGCTGACACAGGGGCATTGATTTACTATAGGCAAATAGACTGTTCGCTTTACAAGTTACGCTTTGCAAAGAAATTTGCCCCAGAGCTTAGTAAATGAGCTGAAGCTCTGCTGCCTTCCATCATCAAATAACGTGCAAGCAATATAACGTCAAGTAAAATTTCACTTGTCAAAGTTAATAGCAGTGTTTATTTTGGGGGGGGAAGCAATCATTCCACCCGAATGCCACCCCCCCCGGTCATTAGGCCAGCCAGGTCACGTGGTTCATGGGTGGCACCCCCCCGGTCAGTGAGTCAGTCCGGGCCCAGCACTTACCCAATCTCGCAGGCAGCGTGGCGGGCGGCGGCTTCTCTCCGGGCGGCTTGTTTGCTGCTCAGTTCCCCTGTGTGCATATTCTCCCTCCTCTCCTTCATGCACCGTGCGTCTCTTGCCGGCCAATCCGATCGGATCTTCTTTTGGCCAATCGGGTGACGGGTTTCATGACCCGCTTTCTGATTGGCCGGGTGGAGATTCAGTGTTACAATAGCGAATATTCATTCGCTATTGTATCACAACTGGGTGGGCTCGGAGCACAGTGCTCTGCACCCCGAGCCCACCCTTTTTTGAAGCCAATTAGAGCCTCTGGCTCTAATCACATGCTTCAACACCCCCCCCACATTGGAATTCATGCATCCGGCATCCCTGAATGTAGATCAGGGGGGCGGCGCCTGTGCGCCCCTAATGGACGGGCTGCTACCAGTTAATAGATCTGTATAGTCACAAAAGTCTGTGGTCATTGACTGTGAAACAATAAAAATGCCCTAATTTTAGCTAATGTCATTGGTATGTCATTACTAAATCTGATTTTTGTTCCCCATTCAGAGCAAATACAGGCAAGCTATGGAAGAATCAAAGAAGAAGGGGTATGACCTCAGAGTTGATGCCATTCCAATTAAAGCTGCAAAGGCTTCTCGAGATATTGCCAGTGATGTAAGTGTTGTGTTTTTCTGTTCTAGGGTATATTTTTGTGCTGTATGATGGAAGAGATGTTCTAAAAAGGCTCTGCTTTACTCTGAGATTAGTGCGGCGCTTTTGGTTTTTGGCCCACTTCACCATAACCTGGTGTGGTTATGGTCTGGTTATGGCATATGGCTTTGTAATCAGGGAAAAAAATATACAGGTTTTCCCAGAATAACTTGGAGGGTTGGTTTCAGGAACCTAATACATTTCTGTCACAAATAGATACAGTATACTGCATTTCAATATATAATAATTCATTATTTAAATGTATTTATTTACACTTATATATTTATTTAATTTAGGGTTTGAAATATCTGCGCAACAGAAATTTAACAAAGTTCTGTGTGTTAATGTAGTTTTGTGCAAATTGTGTACTGTACAAACTGAATAGTTGGTGCCTATCTATATGACACTATAATAAAAATAAAAAACTGTGCTTGTGTACCAAAAAATGAAATAAAAAAATATATAGGTGAAAAACATGAAATATAAGAAGCTGCAACTCCACTATGAGATATTTATTATAGTAACTATACCAGTTTTAAACATTGATCTGCGCTAAAAACATTGAAAAAAAAAAAACCTATCTCAAATATACGTTAGAGTGATCACTCAAACCAAAGAGCAGTTTTCAATATGCATTGGTGGTGGATAAATGTTCTTTGGCTATAATTCATATATGAGCACATAATAGAGGACTTTCATTCTTTGACTTTATAAGGATTCATTTGGACTTTTATTTATGAGCGAACATTCTAACAGGTGTTCGTGATCACTTTTTTCATTATTTTTTTTTAGCGCAGCTCAATGTTTAAATCTATTTATATGTCGCAGTGTGTTTCTCAAAGTGTGGAATTCAAACCCTTGATGGCTCAAGTCCACACTCTGGTTGGAAAAAGGCAGAGCTAAATTTTTGAAAGGAGGGCTAGGTAAAGCCTTTTAAAGGGCATACCTTGATGTTATGGTTTAAATCAATTTGTGACTCAAAGGGATTGATTTACTAAAACTGGAGAGTGCAAAATCTGGTGCAGCTGTGCATGGTAGCCAATCAGCTTCTAACTTCAGCTTGTTTAATTAAGCTGTGCCAAAAAAAGAAATAAAACTGGAAGCTGTTTGGTTACTGTGCAGAGCTGCACCATATTTTGCACTTTACAGTTTTAGTAAATCCACCCCCTAGTGTTTAAAGCCTGTTACTAGACTGCCCTTAATAACCCTGCTCTAGTGTCAGCTGCGAGAAGCTACGGAGACCATATTTGTCTAAAGAATTGTCTAGAAGTGAACTGTGGATCTTAGTAGCATTTTGGGTAAGCAGTGTCTTGTTGGAGAAACAGACGATAAACAGAGAAGAAGAAGGGGATCCAAGCCAGAGATTCAGGAGAACAAGGAGGAGATACTGTGTTGTGATTTAAATGGCACTGTTAGATGGTACATCTCAAAGATAAAGTTTCATTAGAATAGGTAAACTGCATCGATAACCCAAATATAAAATGTGTTTCTAATTTTGAACAGTAGGATTAAAAATAGCTTTTAAATAATGAAAAGTCATTACACTGGTGTACAACTGTTTGATGGATAGAAAAAATGAGTTACTATCATTTCTACCTCTGAACAGGTTGTTACTCTGGTAATTCTCTTTTGCAGTTTAAATACAAAACAGGATACCGCAAGCAGCAAGGCCACCATGTTGGGTTCAGAAGTCTTGAGGATGATCCTAAATCTGTTTGGGCTATGCATATTGCCAAGATCCAGAGTGACCGAGAGTACAAGAAGGAGTTTGAGAAACAGAAGACCCAATATCAAAGCCCTGTGGAAATGTTGTCTGTTTTGTTGGCCAAGAACTGCCAGAAACTTGTGAGCGACATTGACTACCGCCACTATCTTCACCAATGGACATGTCTGCCAGACCAGAATGATGTCATTCAGGCCAGGAAAGTCTATGACATCCAGAGTGATGTGAGTATTCATTTATATTTTCTGCCTGAAGGACAGTTATGGAAGCACACCTTACAATTGCCCATGTTTTGGTGGTATTATGAAGTTTAAACCACTAAAGCAATCTTGGTTAAAGCAGTTTTCATTTTGTCTTACTATGGGCAGATTGGGACAGGGTGAAAGTGGCTGTGGGAAATTTAAAATGCTCTTAATTTAAAACTTACATTTTTACAGAAAATTCAACAAATCAAATAAGGATGGCTCAAAATACAACGTGGCTTTGTGTGGTAGTGGTGGTCTCTGGGCAGTGGTGTGACAAGCTCCCTGCTGAGTAGAACATACCTCCTATCAGCAGGGAGCATGAGCTTTGCTAATTGCTCCTCTGTAAGACTGCATTCACACCTGAGCATAACTTCTTTGAGCGTTTTTTTTTTTTGGCACTTTTTGGAGCGTTTTTATGCGTGATTTTGGCGTGTTTTTGTGCGTAACTTACACGCTTTTATACAGCTTTTTTATTAGCCAATAGAGAAAACTATTTTTCTGCATCATTTTTAGCTAGGTATATCAGCTTTTTTAAATTTTCCATTAGCTTTTTTTTTCTTTTTTTCTTCTTCTTCTTTTTTTTTTTCGTTAGGGTAAGGGGTTAAGGTTAGGTTAGGGTTAGGATTAGGAGTTGGGGTTAGGGTTAGGATTAGGGGTTAAGGTTATTTAATATTTTAATTTTAATTTTTTTTTATTTTTTGTTAGGATTAAGGGTGTTAATACTACTACTACTACTACTACTAATAATAATAATAAAAATAAAAGAATAAAGACATGTAAAATAAATACACAAATTAAAAAATCATATATCATAAATAAATAATAAGTAAATTCAATAAATGAATACTAAGTAATAATAAATAAATAATTAACCCCTACCCCTAATTCTTACAAAATAAAATAATAATAAATAACTATTATTATTTTATTTTGTAAGAATTAGGGGTAGGGGTTAATTATTTATTTATTATTACTTAGTATTCATTTATTGAATTTATTTATTATTTATTTATGATTATTTTTTAATTTGTGTATTTATTTTACATGTCTTTATTCTTTTATTTTTATTATTATTATTATAATTATTATTATTATTATTATTATGTATCATTTAAAATGAGCCATTCTAACGTGATTCATTTTTAAATATTTAAATCCATGGGTTTGTGCAAAGTGCATTTATTGGTGTCATTACAAATATCTTTAAAATGTATTTGCCGTGTAATAAAATATAATTCATCAAAAGCCATAGATGTGCACTGACACATCTGTAAGTTTCTGAAGTTTCAACTTTGGTTCGAGTATATAGACCGATTTTTTTTTTTTCAAATTTTAGTTTTATATAGGGTAGGGTGGAGTAGGGAAATTTCCTGTCCTGTAGATACAACAGGAAGTCAGAGGAAATCTCTGGTACACTCTTAGACATTTGTCACTGGAACAAGTGTCCATGTTGGAAGGTTCCCCTTGGTTTCTGTTCCATTTACAACTAAAAATATTGTAATTTCTATCACTTTCATTCTCTGGATTACTGGTCATCAAGATAAATAGATAAGATGAATCTTCCCAGTTGGGACATATGCATCAATAAAAACCTTATTTTGTAGAAACCCCTTCTGTTACTTCTTTTCTCAGCTCAGAATAGAAGTAACAGTAGAGGTTTCTGAAAAAATGTGGGTTTTCTAAACATGACGAGCATGACCCTCACTTCCCCCTGAACCATACCAGGCCACATGCCCTCAACATGGGTGGAGGCATGTGTAGTACCCCTACTCATTCATGAAAAACAACAAATGTAACCTAGAAATAAAGACACCCAAACGTTTGACAAGTTCCACCATCCATCAACTCTCTTCCCCACTCTATACGGAACTGAAGAAAAAAAAAGCATTCACTGGAAATGCACTTTATGCTTTTCCATATACAGGTATGACAATAATGTTTGGTGTGTGGTTAGGTTTACCATCACTTCATTCTTTGTGCAAGTTGCTTGTGCATATCTTTCAATGTTCACTATATATTACCTAGTGCTCCCCATCTAATGTAATATTTTTTTTTTTCAAATATAAGTTTTATTATTTTCAAAAGAATGAAACAAAATAACAAAAATATACAAAGACAAAGAATAAGAGCCAAGAAAACAAAGCAAAACACAAATAAATAAAAGGAAAAGGATGGGAGCGGCAGCTATTACCGTATGGTGCTAGCCTTAATAACTGGTGTTCACAGTTGGTAATATGCGGCTATGGTAACCTTAACATCTGTACCAGCTATAATCGAGATAAGATTGATGTCTTCCATATCTTCCATCTACAAGATAAAACGGTGTACAGTAGGTTTTACCGCGTCTTTGTGGTTGTAAATCTGTTTCTACCGCCTATTCCCTGAGTGACCAAAGAACATACACCCATAGGTGAGAGATATGTTAAGGGAGAGGCAAGGCAAGCTAAAGCATGGTGGTTAGAAAAGAAGAAGAAAATGAAAAGAACGTAGAAATTCCAGTGAGGTAGGAGAGAAAAAGGGAAAGGGGGGAGAGGGGAGTCAGAGAGGGAATGAGGGAAAGGTTTAGGTAGGGAGGGGGAGAGAGTGAGTTTTGGGCCCGGGCGACATGACACTCCATCTTCAGATCTATAGGGTTTTATTATCATGTGGCAAGTAGCGCCATCCCTTCATCAGAAAATATAAACATCAACCAGAGCCTCCATGTCTTGGAATGTTTTTCTTGTTTGTTGTGTGACGTCAGGACTAAGTCCTCCAACCTCCTGATCTCCTCCACTCTGCGTAGCCACAACCCAATGGACGGGGGTGTGCATTTCTTCCACATAAGTGGGATGCAGTATTTAGCCGCATCCAGTAGGTGTCTGATTATGGATTTTTTGTATCTCCGTGCGGGTATTGAAGTGGCATGGAGCAGGATGAAAGCTGGGTCATCGCTTATCACGTGGTCTGTAAATTTTTGGGCGATCGTCCGGACTGTTGTCCAGAAATGCTGTAGCAGAGGGCAAGACCAGAAAATGTGGAGGAGTGTCCCAACGTCTGTCTGACATCTCCAACATCTGTCTGTAGTGTTAGGGAAGTACTTATGCAGCCTTTGAGGTGTGTAGTACCATCTGGTCAGGATCTTATAATTGAGTTCTTGTATTTTTGTACAGATAGATGTTTTTAGAGAGAATCTAATAATCGTTTGAATTTGTGTGTTAGTAAACTTGCATTGTAAATCTGCTTCCCATTGCTGTATAAATGTCAGGTCAGGTTGTTCAATAGGGGAATTGAGTAATTCATATGTTTTAGAAAGTACCCGTGGCAATGTTCCCTCGTCTGCGCAATACTCTTCAAAGGTCGTCAAATCTCGGTTAAATTGTGCTGGATTAGGGATCGAGTGTAGAAAGTGGTGTAATCTAATTGCTTTCCAAAACGGCAGTTGGAATCGTCCCTCCACATCAGTTAGGTTTGAAATGGAAGGCCATTGGTTTTCAACCAGGAAATGTGATGCTCGGTTCCTGCCGGACATTGTAAGTGTCTTGTACTCTGATTGTTCTAAACCAGGGGGGAAAGACGGGTTTCCTAGTATCGGGTAAAGAGGGGAGTCTCTAGATGAGATGGAGGTAGTAGAGAGAATAGATGTGCCTATTTTAAGAGTTGTGCCTATTACCGGGTGTGACTTCAATTCTGGTGGGAGCTGGTCAAAGCACCACACCGCTCCCTTCAGGGGGACTGTGGACTGGGCTTGTTCCACTTGCGTCCAAAGTTTGTTTTGACCATGTCTGTTCCAGTCTATTGTCCTACCTAGGTGAACTGCCCGATAGTAGTTCCGCAAGTCTGGAAGAGCTAGTCCACCAAATTGTTTGGGTAGTGTCAAGTAACTCCTGCGCAGCCTAGGTTTTGAATTTGCCCAGACAAATTTAATAAAAAGGGAGTGTATTTGCTTAAAATATTGGGGTGGAATCCTGACCGGCAGTGCTTGAAATAAATATAAAAATTTCGGTAGTATAGACATTTTTAGCAGATTGCACCTGCCGAACCAGGAGTGTAACCCCTTGTTCCACTCTTCCAGAAGTATGCGAGTTTTTGTTAGTAATGGTGGGAAGTTGAGTCCGAAGGTGTGTTTCAGGTCGTTAGGTATCTGGGTTCCTAGATATCTGAGGGAAGCATCGGACCATTTAAATCTAAATTGTGCTTTTAGAGAGCTTAATGTAGGCGGTGTGATATTAATCCCCATTGCCTCTGATTTATCAAGATTGATTTTTAGGTTAGATAAACTGCCATATCTATCAAATTCCCTGAGTAGGTTTGGTAAGGACACTACCGGGTTGGTTAGGGAAAACATCAGATCATCAGCGTATGCTGAAATCTTGTATTGGGAGTCCCCCACTGTCACGCCCGAGATGTCCGGATTAGCTCGTATAGTGCATAGAAAGGGTTCTAGGGCCAGGGCAAACAGGAGGGGAGAGAGCGGGCAGCCCTGTCTGGTACCATTAGATATAGGGAATGGGTCTGAGAGTATTCCGTTGGCTTTGACCTGGGCGGTGGGGTTGGAATATAAGGTGAGAATCCATTGTAGCATCTTACGCCCCAGGCCGATCTCTTTGAGAACTGAGGACATAAAAGTCCAACTAACCCGATCAAATGCCTTCTCCGCGTCTGTACTAAGGAAGACACATGGGGTTTTAGTAGTCGAGACTACATGGATGAGATTGAGTACCTTAGTAGTGTTGTCCCTCGCCTCTCGGCCAGGGACAAACCCCACTTGATCTGCATGAACTAAATCCGGAATGTGTTGGGTTAGTCTATTGGCCAGGATCTTCGTAAAGAGTTTGAGATCTACGTTCAACAGGGATATAGGCCTATAGCTTCCACATGCTGACGCATCTTTACCTTCTTTCGGTATAAGGGAGATGTGTGCCCTCAGAGTGTCTCTGGGTAAGGGGGTCCCTTCTCCTAGACAGTTAAACATTCGAACCATATGAGGAGCCAGGAGCGGCAGGAGGGTTTGGTAGTATTGTAGGGTGAACCCATCAGGGCCCGGAGCTTTGCTGGGTTTCATCCCACCTACCGCTCGCTGTAATTCCTCCACGGTAATGGGGTCTTCCAAGTCTGTACTTGCTGTCGTCGAGATGTGGGGTATTTGAGCTGTCGATATGTAATCATCTATCGTCGTGTTGTTCGGGGGTCGAACTGGAAGGTTATATAGGGACGAGTAGTAGTCCCTGAATTCCTTCGCTATCTGGGTTGAAGTGGTCTTTTTCTGTCCCGAAGAGGCTGTGATATGGGGGATATATGTGGTTAATTTGTGATTTCTAACTGCTTTGGCTAGTAATTTTCCGCATTTGTTCCCTGATTCGTAGGAGAGTTTTTGACATACCTGTAGTGCCGCTTTGGCTCTATAATGTAGTAGATCTACTGCCTGCTTTCTGAGGGAGAGTAGTTCTGCTTCTAATGAGGGGACTGGAGTTTGTTTGTGTTGTGATTCAATTACATGAATTTTACGAAGGAGTAGAAGTAGTTGTTGTTCCCTTTCTCGTTTAATGCGGGCGCCATGTTTAATTAATACCCCCCTTATTACAGTTTTATGGGCTTCCCACAAAATTCCAGGGTCGCAGTCTTCGGTGTCATTAGTTTGAAAGTAGCATTTCAACTCATTTGTGACGTCTGTCATTACCTCTGGTGTCTGGAGCAAGCTTTCATTTAGTCTCCAAAATTTGGATCTAATGTTCAGAGTGGATGTCAGATTATAACGCAGGGTGATAGGCGCGTGATCCGACCATGTAATATTGCCTATTTCTACATTGTGGACAGCTTCTAGTTGGTTGTGGGGGATAAAGAAATAATCTATTCTCGAGTACACTTTATGTGGGGACGAGTAGAAAGTGTAGTCTCTGTCGCTTGAGTGGTGTAATCTCCAGATGTCCAATAGTTGGGCATCGTGAAGATCTCGAATTATGCGTTTGTGTGTGCTCTTGCGTATGGATGAGGTGCCCGAGGAAGTGTCTACCGTAGGGACTAGTGGTATGTTAAGGTCGCCCCCCATAATTAGTTGACCCTCTCTGAACTCTGCCAGTAACGCCAGTATACGGTGCAGGAAGGTATCCTGTCTGTCATTAGGTGCGTATATATTGGCTAGCGTGACCTTCTTGTCTCCTATCCAGCCCTTAATGAACATGTAGCGGCCGTCAGTGTCCACCAGAGTGTCACTACATGTCCATGGCACCACTCCCGATAGTAGTATGGATACTCCTTTAGATTTGGCTGCTACGTTAGTGGCATGGTAGCAATGTGGGAAGAACCGGTTTTTAAGGCAGGGTGGGTTACCAGTCCTAAAGTGCGTTTCCTGAAGGAACGCTATGTCTGCATGTGCTCTTTTAAGATCATGTAGGAGCATGCGTCTCTTTTCTGGTACATTTAAACCCTTTGTGTTCAGTGAGAGGATGGTGATGGTGTCCATTGTCGCCCGGGTCCAGTGGTTCTAGTACAGAGGGTGGATTGAAGAGAGGGGGTGGGGAACAATTAAGGGGGGAAGGAATAAGTAGATGTCAGTAAGGATTAGATAAAGGGGAGGGTAGATGAGGAGAAAAGAGAGAAAGAGAGAGAAGATAAGAAAAAAAAAAAAAAAAAGGAAAAAGGAAGAATTGAGTATGTAACTGTCCAGAAAGACAGATAACTGACCGTTGAATCTAACTGTCGTATATCTAAGTGCAAAAAAAAAAAAAAAAAAAAAAAAAACTTATTTGCTAAGAAGCATGTCCCTGTTTGCGCCAGGGAGATGCTCCGTCCTAATTGGGAAGTGGTAAGAGCTGACCGAGAGGGAGTCTCCCGATCCACTCCACGCCCCCCAGCTTAATAACGTAAATGAATAATTAACTCCGTAACAATTTAAATGCTTATAAGGGAAAGAGTAAACCTACCCCCTCCCCCCAAGAGGGGGGACAGGAGATATACTAAGAGATCCATTTAGACCTGGTTAGTTACTTATCTCCCCGACCATTTGCGTTAAAATGAACCTGAAAATTAGCAGTGGGGAACACAGCCGTGTTCCCCCCCTCTCCGGATAATTCTTACCCCGTCACCCCCTCCCCCGCATATCCCCTAAGGTCCCCCGGGTACATTGGTGGCATTATGGGTATGGCTCACTCTGACAGATACTGTGCAAATCCTAGCTTTCCACAGTGGGTATTCTCTATATTATACAACTGCAGCAGCTTCAATATATCACAGTATAATCCCACAGCATGGTTCACCCCACATAGTTTCAGCTCCCAGTGTTAGGTAAGCACATATAGCAGCTAACTGTAAAATTCCTCTATTCCAGTCCACTAGGTTTGGTACATATTCCTTGCGTCTTCAGTGTGGTAGGGTAAGCTTTTTTTTTTTGGCACATTTGGCGTCACCTAGACTATGTTCCAAGATCTCCTGAGTGACTGCCAGAGTGTCCCCTTAGCCTTTCTATATAAAAAAAAAAAAAAAAAAAAAAAAAAAAAAAAAAGTGTGTCTAAGTCCTGTGACAGCAGGCTTTGGTTGGAGATGGTCCGGGTGGGGTGGGGGGATGGGCGAATACTCAAAGGAGACGTGCAGGTTCTCCCCCAGTGCCCACAGCGAGCATGTGGAGGTGGCCTCCCCCCTCTCCGCACGCAGCCCCCTCCTCCCCCCCCCCCTCCTCCAGAACCCTCCACAGATCGCTTCAATAACATGTGTATCCGTACGGGTAGAGATGCCGAGAGCACCCAAACACACCTCCGCCCATGCAAAGATCCCACACAGCGAGCACCCCCACCTCCCCCCCCCGCCAGCCGTCAACATCTCCTCATGGCCGGTGACAACGAACACTACAGTCAGGGGGGGGGGGCGGGGGCCGGTCAAACCACAAGGGAGATCCCCACAAGGTAGCGATGATCTATCATCCCGATAAAGAGTGACTGTCAGGGGGCGAGGGGGGGGCCCACAAAATCCAGTGTAACACAAATGGGGGAAGTGGAACATCAGGGGGGAAGCTGGTCTTTAGGATCTCACCGCAATATTGGTACCGCTCAGTCCTCTCTCGGCGCTTCTGCAGGATTGAGGCGAGACCTGCGTTGGCTCCTCTGTGGTCTGGGTGATCTGGCTCTTCTTATGCCCGACATTCCGGAACGGGGATTGGAGCGCTGTAGCATCTGTAGCCAGTCAGGCACTGCGATGGGTTCCATGTCCATAAAGGAGAACAGAGCAGGGAGGTCTGCAGGGGTCCGCAGAGTAAAAGAGTGCTGGGCTTTCTTGAATGTGACCGAGATAGGGAAGCCCCATCGGTATGTGAGACCGCTGTGCCTGGCAGCTTCCAGGATTGGCTTCAGCAGGGCCCTCCGCTGCAGTGTCGCTCTAGATAGGTCCGGCATGATGCGCACAGGAGCGCCATCGAATTCCAGATCTCCCCTCTCCCATGCTGCACGGAGTATTAGCTCCTTGTGTGAGTACTGGTGGATTCGGCAGATGACATCCCTCGGTCTGTCCGGGTCAGCTGAGCGCGGGCCGAGGGCTCTGTGAATTCGATCGAAGGACAGGTTAGAGGGAAGTGAGGTTCCTGTCAGATCTCTGAAGATGGCGAGGGCAGACGCCGCCAAGTCTTCCGATCCAGTGGCCTCTGGCAGGCCCCTCAGGCGTAGATTGTTGCGCCTGCTGCGGTCCTCAATTTCTTCCATGTGAAGTTGGTGAGTGAGAATAGTCTCAGCCTGGGATGTTTGTGCTGCCTCTACTGCTGATATCCGCCGTTCCATTGCCGTCACTGAGGCTTCTCCAGTCTCCACTCGCTCCGATAGTGAGCGCACTTCTTGTCTCACTATAGCTATCTCCTTACGATGAGTTGCTTCCATTCTGCTGACTATGGCTTCTATGTCCGAACGGGTCGGGAGAGCTTGCAGCAAAGCTCTCAACTCAGCGTCAGCCTGTAGGATCAGTGGCGTGGGGGATTGCTGCGACTGTGTTGCGGTGTCCAGTCGGAACACCTCTGGTATATTACAGTCCACGTCCAGGTTGTCTGGTCCCGATGGAAAGGTAGAGGGGGCCCGCGACTGTGCAGCAGAGGGACCAGGCCTCGTGGCATCCGCCATCTTTATGATCGGAGAGTCCCCTTGATTGTTTAAAAGGTACCGCTGTATGTCAGCGTTCCTGTGCGGTTTGGGGGATTCTTTCTTCCTCTGCTTTCCTCTCCGCTTCCCAGCGGAGTACATTCCAGGTGTACCGAGGAGTTATATGGTGGATAAAAGCTGGTTAAGGACGGGTCGGACCGGGAGCTCCTCAAGCACACGTCTTCACTCGGCCATGTCCAGACCACGCCCCCTAATGTAATATTTAATTTCTTTAATTTCTATTTGATTTTTGGCAACAAAAAATTAAAAAATGTCTAACGCTTTTTTATTTTATATATAAATATACATATATATATATATATATATATATATATATATATATATATATATATTTATATATATATATTAGATACCATTTTTCTAAATAAATGTCTTTACATGTATTAAAACCTGATTCAATACTGTATTTTCTGTCTGCAGAACCAGTACAAAGCAGATTTACAGTGGCTGAAAGGCATTGGCTGGGTCCCCATTGGCTCGCTAGATGTAGAGAAGACCAAGAGAGCAGGTGACATCCTTAGTGAAAGGAAATACCGCCAGCACCCAGACACCGTCAAATTTACCAGTGTGACTGATTCCATGGACCTAATGCTGGCAAAAGCTAACGCTGAGATCATGAATAAGGTACTGTTTGAAATGTTGTAGGTATTAAGTCATTGTATTGGTTACTTTCTCCTACTGTCTTTGCTTCAATAAGCAGAAATGCAGTTCATTTTCTAAAGAAAATATTCCAGGGCTGCTGAATTTTCTTTCCAGCAAAGTCATCTCTTGAAACAGATGTACTGTAACTCTTCTATTGACAACTCATTTCATGCTGCTTTTGGCAGATCTTGTTAAAGATCCATTATTAAATATTTGTGGAAATAGTAATAGGCGTTAGTAAATGTCACAAATTAACCCCTTAAACATAAAAGGAACAGTTGGATTTGTGTGCCCAATTTTTGTCAATGTATTTGGTGTAGGAGAAGTGCTAATCAGGTAAGTATAGCACTTCAAGAGTTATTCCACATACACGCGATCGGATTTTCCGACGGGAAATGTTGGATGTCAGGCTGGTGGCGGAAAATCCAACCGTGTGTACGCTCCATTGGACAGTTGTTGTCGGACTTTCCGCCAACAAATGCTCGCTAGCATGTCTTCAATTTTTCCACCAACAAATGCGTGTTGTCGGATTTTCTGATCGTGTGTACACAAGTTCGTTGGACAAAAGTCCAAAGTACAAATACGCATGCTCGGAAGCAAGGACGAGTTGGAAGCGATCAGTCTTGTAAACTAGCATTTGTAATGGAGAATTAACATTCATGATGTGGCAAATTATGAAATCTCCAAATGCAGCACACAATTCTCTTCTTCTTTTATGGGATAATAATGAAGCTGCTTTGCTGGTGATACTGATGCAGTTATTGCAAACAAATTTTCAAAGGCTTTTTTTTTTCTAGTGATATCAAGAATAATATTATTATGCTTTTTTTGTTATTTGTGCAAGTTACAACAACACCATTATCCCGTAGTTTTTAAGAACAAAGATACAACTATGTTGGTGTCCCTTGTCAATTTTACTACCTACTCCCAAACTGTCATTTGAATTAAAACACATAGCCAAGTATTATTCTACACTATTTTTTTTATTGTGCATTAAAAAAAAGTTAGACATGCTATCTGCCAATAGAGGTTAACCAAAAATTGCATTCTATGCATCCAAAAATATAGAAAATATATAATATAGAAAATATACCAAATCAAATCATTATTCAACCAAAACAATAATGTCAAAGCAATAACTCCAAGGCCAATAATAAATAACAAGTTATCTCCTCCAATTCCGCAACATGGCTGGTTGACGAACGGCTGTTCAGAAACATGAATGTGTAAGGCCCCTTTCACACTGGAGCGGTTTTCAGGCGGTATTGCGCTAAAAATACCGCCTGAAAACCGCCCCTAAACAGCCTCCGCTGTTTGTTCAGTGTGAAAGCCCGAGGGCTTTCACACTGAAGCGGTGCGCTCGCAGGACGGTAAAAAAAGTCCTGCGAGCCGCTTCTTTGGAGCGGGGAAGGAGCGGTGTGTTCACCGCTCCTAAACTGCTCCTGCCCATTGAAATCAATGGGACAGCGCGGCTATACCGCGGTAATACCGCGGCTATAGCCGCGCTGTACGAGCGGATTTAACCCTTTTTCGGCCGCTAGCGGGGGTTAAAACCGAACCGCTAGCGGCCGAATACCGCTGCAAGAACGACGGTACAGCAGCGCTAAAAATAGCGATGTTGTACCGCCGACGCCCCCACCGCCCCAGTGTGAAAGGGGCCTAAGGGTAAAAAAAGTGTAGCCTTTAGTACTTCTCTGTGTATTGCATATCTGTTTAATAGGTGCAATAAATACTAGTTGTTCCTTCCAGAAACGTAATGGGTTTAATTTTCACGTTTGAGCTGACAACACAATGCCTGTGTTGCGTTAAAACTTTAAGCAGTGTTATCAACCCTGCCCCATTCACTTCTGTGAATTACAGCACACCTCCTGGAGTTATGGAGATAAAGAGAGAGGGAGGTGTTCTGCAATCTAAATTAGGAGCCAGCAGCCTAGGGTGACAACACAGTGCCTCTATAGAGACTGCATATACTGTACTATATTATATTGGGGTATTACTACTACCCCAGTGAACAACATAAAGATGCATAACAAAATATAATTTTTTTATGATAATAGTTGACATGTGGAAAGGACATCCAAATATCATTATCACATCAGGATTTGTAGTCAAACTGTACTTCTATAATGTACTATATAATACTGGGTACTACTACTACCCCAGTGAACAACATAATGGTGCATAACAAAAGATACATTTTTTTATGATAATAGTAGACATGTGGAAAGGGCTTCAAGGATGCTACTAAAGTATGAAAAAACTAATAAAATAAAGAAAAAGAACACACACAAAAAGAGGACATCCAAATATCAGCAGAATGTTAGGATACGCAGTCAAGTGAGTGAGCATTGTCACACTAGCACCTTAGGACAGTAAGTGTGTTATTGGCAGGATCAACAGGTAAAAATAAAGAGGGCAAAGCCTGAAAAAAAAAAATGCAGCCACCACAATTTAGGACTGGTAATCTGTATTTTGTTATTTGTTTTATTTGTTTGGGTTTAGGGTTGTTATACTTTGACATGGTTCAGCATTAACTTTCACAGTTCCTTCCCTCTCTCCTGAAGATGATGTGAGTGGCTACACTAAGCACGATAGTTATAATCAGCTTAGAATAATACCAGCAAACAGGGGCTTCCCAAGTGTAGTGGTCACTTACTGTGCCAACTAAAAGGAGGGAAGGAAGCACAGAAGTACAAAGTTGGGAGTCATCAAGAGAAATGAATTAATTATAATTGTGAAGATAACAAATGCACAAGTTCCATATGTTACTCATAAAAATTGTGAAAAGTTTGAAGTTGATCTGTAAGGGAGGACATTCAGTATGGTGTTTATAATGGTTACAAGTTATTCTACATGCTAACATATATGACAAAAATGTGGTATTAGTTGGATTGTATATCCCCCCTCCGCCCAATGGTAGTATTCTTCATGAAATCATGCAAACTGTGGTACAATACGATACACCTCTTGTTTATTTATTGGGAGACTTTAACATGGCCCCTTCGGTGGAACGCGATAGGTTGCACCAGTCGGCTCGTGACACTCCGGATCTCAGGCAGTGGGCTGATACTTATGCCCTCACTGATGTCTGGAGACACATATACCCGACGTCAAAGGTATTTACTTGCCACTCTGCTTCTCACAAAACTTTATCTAGAATTGATCTAATATATGCCTCATGCCCTGCCTTACAATTTGTACAAGACATTTCTGTGCTTCCCAGGGGAATTTCTGACCACACGCCCCTCTGCTTGACGTTGAGTTTGACTGCCCCCCCCCCCCCCCCCCCCCCCCGGGCCCTCGACTTTGGGGACTATCCAAATTCTGGGCTGATGACGAGCGACTACAGGAGCCCCTTACAGCTGCCATTTGCAATTTTTGGACAGATAATGTGGATTCTGCCACACCAACCGTGATGTGGGACACCTTTAAGGCTTGGGCTAGAGGGGAGTTTATGACCAGCATTGCTCGCCTTAAACGTGACTCCGCTCATGCATTGGAGGAACTTGAGAGTCGGGCGGTTGCTTTGGAGGCTGATTTTGTCGCTGACCCGGGAGATGACCGATATAGGGAGTGGAAACAGGCTTTACGTAGACTCTCCACAGCTAGGATGGCACAAACGGATAAGGCGCTACTCTTCTCGGCCCAAAGAGTGTTCGAACATGGGGGGAAAAATGGGAAACTCCTTGCATGGTTGGCTAAGGGAAATATCCCAGCAACCCCCATTGGTTCTATTAGGGACAGCTCCGGCCAGTTACTTACATCACCCCAAAATATTAATAATCGCTTTCGGTAATACTTCCGAGAAGTTTACTCCTCCAGGACTGAGGCGTCTGACTCAGACCTGTCTAAGTTTCTAGATTCATTATCCATCCCTAACTTAACGGCGGAAGCCAGGGAAGAATTAGAGAAAGATATCTCGCTAGAGGAGATTCAGGTCGCTATGGGACACCTCAAAGGGGGGAAGGCTCCTGGGGCGGATGGCCTACCATCTGAAGTCTATTCCAATTTCAGTGAAATTCTAGCCCCTAAATTAACCTCGCTATTATCTAATTTTATGGCCCTAGAATCTTTACCAGAGTCCATGAACGAGGCAGTGATTGTGTTGGTTCCCAAGCCGGGTAAGGATCCGCTTGAGTGTGCCTCATACAGGCCGATATCGCTACTTAATGTAGATGCCAAGATCTTTGCGAAAGTCCTGGCTATCCGCTTATCCCATGTCATAGAAGACCTGGTCGGTATAGATCAGACCAGATTTATGCCCGGCAAGGGAACCAATATCAATCTGAGGCGACTCTTTCTTAATCTTACCATTCCACATGACAATCCAGGGACTAGAGTCATAGCCTCCCTTGACGCCGAAAAGGCGTTTGACTCGGTGGAGTGGAATTATCTGTGGCAGGTATTGCAGAGATTTGGGTTTGGCCCTAAGTTCATACATGGCATTCGATTGTTGTACCAGGCCCCCAAGGCTAGGGTCCGCACAAATAATTGGGTCTCGGAGCCCTTTGATTTATTCCGCGGCACGAGACAGGGTTGCCCGCTCTCCCCCAGCCTGTTCGCCCTGGCATTGGAGCCACTGGCAATTTCAGTCAGGAGTGCTCCTGATGTCCTGGGCTTGCGGGTGGGTTTGTTGGAAGAGCGGCTGTCTCTGTACGCGGATGACGCACTTCTATATCTGAATGATGCGGGCCCTTCTCTTCTCGCGGCCTTGAGAAACTTTGATAACTTTGGGGGGTTATCTGATATAAGGATCAATTGGACCAAATCAATACTGTTCCCTCTGGACGATGTGGCAGCCTCTGGGCCACCATCCTCCCCACTACAATGGGTGACGGAGTTCAAATATTTAGGGATAGTAATCACAAAAAACCCATCAGACTTTATGATTAAAAATTTGAGCCCTATCTTGAGTATGTTGCGTGCGAAGTGTTTGGCCTGGGCTGACTTACCATTAAATTTATTGGGGCGCATCAACCTCCTCAAGATGATGATACTACCTAAATTTAACTATGTCTTTAGAAATTCCCCGGTATGGGTCCCTGTTTCGTTTTTTGAGGAGCTTGATGGACTGGTGGGAACTTTTATTTGGGGGGGTGGGAACCCCAGACTGGCGCGCTCTACCCTGTGGCTGCCTGCTTGTTTTGGAGGATTGGCCCTCCCCAACTTTCAGGTTTACTATTGGGCGGCTATGTTGGTGTCGGCCTACTGGTGGTTTCAGGGATCTAAAATGAATGCTGCAGTCTGTCTTGAGGCAAACTATCTGGGCTCCCTCACTGATCTACGTAACTTTCCCTATCGAGGACCGGGTGCGTATACGCGAGTTCCTGAACCCACTCGGGCAACGTGGAGGGTGTGGGTGGCTGCAAGACGTAGATTCCTCTCACCGGGTCAATTATCGCCAGCAAACCCGTTATGGGGAAATCCAGCACTTAAACACTTCCGGACTGTGCCTGATCCACAGCTTTGGGCCAGGTTCGGCATTACAACTCTAGAACAAATTATGCCCAGAGGGGAGCTACTTTCTATTACGGAAATAATGACTAAATTCCAGTTGCCCAGAGGGATGAGGTTTAGATGTTTTCAACTTAGGCATGCGGCACGGGCTCAGTTTCCTCAGGCACCTTTGCTTCAGGCAGATCCCATTGAAGAGCTCTTGGCGTCTGGTGATGTCTCTAAGCCCCTTTCCACCTTGTATGTTGTACTCCTAGGTAAGGACTCTCCTAAATTAGCAAAATTATGGGACAGCTGGCATACTGACATTCCATCATTAGATAGAGAGGATTGGGAGGAATGTCTGGATAATGGTCCTAAACTGGTGATTGCATCTAAAGATAAACTAATTCAGGTCAAATTCATACATAGGATTTACTACACCCCGCAGAGACTCCATCGCATATTCCCTGACAGAGACCCTATGTGCAACAAATGTAAGTGTCAAACTGGAACCTTTTTCCACATGTTCTGGGAATGCCCTTTGATAGCAACATATTGGTGTGCGATATTCGCAGAGATAAATTCCATGCTGCAAATATTCATACCAATCACTCCAGAGTTGGCCCTTCTCGGAATTCATGACAATGAACAAAGAGCTTATCACCTAAAATTGCTTATTTCCTTTTTGCTTTATTATGCCAAAAAGGAGATATTGATGAAGTGGATAGACTCCTCTCCCCCGACCGTGGCGGCCTGGGAAGCACAGATTGAGACAGCTATACCCATGTATAGAATCACATATATCAATCAAGGTTGTCCATGGAAATTTGAGAAAGTGTGGACTCAATGGCTGTCATCTTAAGGAACCACAGTGGACTTATGTAGTATCTGGGGGGGAGGTAGGGGGAGTCCCCGGACACGTGAGGTACTTTTTTGTAATCGTATTGCCTACAATTTCAATATACACTGATGTACCACCTCTTGCACATGTATAACCCTGCTATGTGATTGCTCATGCTTATCTGTCATGTAATGTTCTATACTACGTCAAGAGGTATTCTGTAATTTTATTCCTTTTGATACAATAAAGCACATCTGTTTTGTTAAAAAATAATGGTTACAAGTTTTGCCTAGCAGCTTTGGGTTCTGGGTTCACATTCTACCAAAGGCACTAACTGCACTGGATTTGGGTTTTCTCTGATTGCCTACTGAATTGGTGCAAAATTGGCCCAAACGTGGACATTAGATTGTAAGCCCTTTAGAAGGCAGGGTCTGATATGAATCAAATGATAAAATACTTTATATGTTGGTGTTATATAAATGTGGAAAAAATAATCTGTTTCAAGACACACACACCCAGATGGAACAATAGTAAATTGCACATAGCTGGAAAATCGTTACAAAGATGTGAAGTAACCCATGCCATGGCAGCCATTTAAATTTCACCACAGAGGATGTCTGCTAATTCGTGGTAGTGAGGTACTGTGCATTGCACATTTTTCTTAACCTTATTATGCCAGCTGATATGTCTGTTGCTGTGTCTTAGAGTTTACAGTATTTTATGTCGTTAACTGTTAATGTTGGTGTCTCATAGCGCCTGTACACCGCAGCATGGAACAAGGATAAGGAAACGATCCATGTGATGCCAGACACTCCTGAAATCGAGCTGGCCAAAGCAAATCGTATCAATTACAGTGAGGTAGGTATCGCTGGTATGAAGGGTTTAAAAACAATGTATATAGATTTATCTATATAGATCTATCTAGATAGATCTATATCTATAGATAGATAGATAGATAGATAGATAGATAGATAGATAGATAGATAGATAGATAGATAGATAGATAGATAGATAGATAGATAGATAGATAGATCTAGATATATAGGTATAGGTATATATAATATATGTATACTGTATATAATCAAAAGGTTCCACTACTGATATTCCAGCTAGCCATATTTTATTAGAACAATGTAATGTAGTGTAAGCTGCTTAAAATGGGGGTTTTTCAGTTTTGTAAAAGAGAGACACATTATTATATTATTAAAAAGATGGTATGTCTATAAAATCAGTCTATAGTTATATTAAAGACAAAACTCAGGAACGGAGTTACGTGACAAAGCGGACAGGACCAGCCCTGGAAAGGGCAGGAAATTATTCTTCGAGTTGGAGAGAACCGTGGGCAAAATGGATGTGTACAGTTGTGCTTAAAAGTTTGCATTCCCTGGCAGAAATTGTGAAATTTTGGCATTAATATTGAAAATATGACTGATTATGCCAAAAAACTGTCTTTTAATTAGGGATAGCAATCACATGAAGCCATTTATTATCACATCGTTTTTTGGATCCTTTTTAAATCATAATGATAACAGAAATCACCCAAGTGGCCTTTCTGTATGTTTGGCCTTGGTACAGACAAAGAAGGTGGCACACATAGGTTAAAATGGCAATAAAGGTTAATTTCCCACATTTCTGGCTTTTTAAATCACAATTAGTGTCTGTGTATAAATAGTCAATGAGTTTGTTAGCTCTCACATGAATGCACTAAGCAGGCTAGGCACTGAGCTATGAGGAGGTAGAAAAGAACAGTCAAGAGACCTGCGTAACAAGATAAAGAAACTTTACATAGATGGAAAATGATATAAAAAGATATCCAAAGCCTTGAATATGCCAGTCAGTACTGTTCAATCACTTAATAAGAAGTGGAAAATTTGGGGATCTCTTGATACCAAGCCAAGGTCAGGTAGATCAAGAAAGATTTCAGCCACAACTGCCACAGGAACTGTTCATGATACAAAGAAAAACCCACAGGTAACCTCAGGAGAAATACAGGCTGCTCTGGAAAAAGATGGTGTGGTTGTTTTTAAGGAGCACAATACGATGATACTTGAACAAAATAGAGCTACATTGTCAAGTTGCCTTTACTGTACAAATTCCACATAAAGCCAGGTTACAATATCACCAACAACACCTTGATATGCCTCATTGGCTTTTTTGTGGCATTGGTGCAGTAAAGGCTTCCTTCTGGCAGCTCAACCATGCAGCTCTTTTTTGTTCAAGTATCGTTGAATTGTGCTCCTTAAAAACGACCACACCGTCTTTTTGGAGAGCAGCCTGCATTTCTCCTGCCGTTACCTGTGGGTTTTTCTTTGTATCCTGAGCAATTTTTCCGCCAATTGTGGCTGCAATCTTTCTTGGTCTACTTGACCTTGGCTTGGTATCAAAAGGGCCCCTAATTTTCCACTTCTTAATAAGTGATTAAACAGTACTGACTGGCATATTCAAGGCTTGGATATTTTTATATCCTTTTCCATCTTTATAAAGATTCATTACCTTGTTACGCAGATCTTTTGACTGTTCTTTTCTACCTCCTCATGGCTCAGCGTCTAGCCTGCTTAGTGCATCCATGTGAGAGCTAACAAACTCATTAACTATTTATACACAGACACTAATTTAGATTTAAAAAGCCACAAATGTGGGAAATTAACCTTTAATTGCCATTTTAACCTGTGTGTGCGCCACCATCTGTGTCTGTACCAAGGCCAAACATTTCAGGGTATGTAAACTTTTTATCAGGGCCATTTGGGTGATTTCTGTTATTATGATTTAAAAAGGATCCAAAAAACTATGTGATAACAAATAGCGATTGCTATCCTTAAATAAAAGACAGTTTTTTGGCATGATTAGTTTCACAATTTCTGCCAGGTTATGCAAACTTTTGAGCACAACTGTATGTATAGCCAAAGCTTTTTTTAATTTGAGATGAGTGGAATTAATGAAGAGCATCACAGTAATCATAGATCACTGCCTACAGGGCCCTGCTGATGTTGAAAAAAAAAGTTGTCAGTGCCCATCAGCAATTAGCTATATTTAAGATCAGTAAGAGAAAACTTCTGAAGCACTTTGTGAGTTTAGCTAAAGCTACATTCACCTTAGTTAGCTCTTAATCTTGTGTCCATAGTGTCTATTCTTAAGTTTTTTATATTATTTGTGTTTTTTTTGTTCTTACAGAAAGAGTATAGACATGCCCTGGAAGAAAGCAAAAAGAAGGGTTATGACTTACGTGTTGATGCCATCTCCATTCAGGCAGCAAAAGCTTCAAGAAATATAATCAGTGATGTAAGTGTCCCAGAAAATTGCATTTCAATTATTTTTAACGTTTTCCAGAACCCAACCATTTTCAGAGATTTTTTATTTCAATTTTTTTTTTTTTATCCTTCAGTATAAATATAAAGCAGGCTACAGAAAGCAGCAAGGTCACCATGTTGGGTTCAGAAGTCTCATGGATGATCCCAAATCTGTTTGGGCTATGCATATTGCCAAGATCCAGAGTGACCGAGAGTACAAGAAGGATTTTGAGAAACAGAAGACCCAATATCAAAGCCCTGTGGAAATGTTGTCCGTTTTGTTGGCCAAGAACTGCCAGAAACTTGTGAGCGACATTGACTACCGCCACTATCTTCACCAATGGACATGTCTGCCAGACCAGAATGATGTCATTCAGGCCAGGAAAGCCTATGACCTTCAGAGTGATGTATGTGATCTGATTTCTACAAAATGTTTTCTAAATCTGCACACTTTTCATCACCCAGGAACATTTTTATTATCTATTTTTTAGGCACTCTACAAATCTGACCTGGAATGGCTGAAAGGTATTGGTTGGGTGCCTGTTGGTTCCTTGGATGTGGAAAAGGCAAAGAAAGCTGGACAGATTTTGAGCGATAGGGCCTACCGTCAAAAGCCAGATACTATCAAGTTCACATCTGTCCCCGACTCAATGGAAATAGTACTGGCCCAGAACAATGCTCAGACCATGAATAAGGTAGGCTGACCACTATAATTATGAAGTCATTGAAACCTAAAGGGATGTTGCCATTAGTTTTTGTTTTTTATGGTAGAAGTAGGTATTCTTTTTTTTAGTTAGAGAAGAATTAGTCTGTAAATGAGTAAACTATTTTTCTGGAGGGCTTTTCATGTCTTTATGAGCTCAAACTAACACTGCCGTGTCACCAATACTGTGGTTCCTTCTAACAACCACTGAATCACTACAGGACACAACTGTGAAGTAGGGGATGACAGGGTGATCCACATGACACAGCAGGGGAAACGCTATCTGACACACCCAGAAGTGTCAGATAACAGCGGTGGTTGTAGCTCATGAAGGAGCGAACATTTAACACACCACTTACCTTAGAAGGTAAATATTCTTCCTGTTAAGTAACAGGTTTATTCTACTCTTTCTTCTTCCAGTTAGCAACAGAGTCACTCTTAAAGTGGTAGATCTGTGTTAATGATCCCCAAACTAGAAGGTTGCTTTAAAGACCTCATAAAAGCTGTTTGAAGCTTGCTGAAAGCTCTGTAAATGCTTGCTGTACACACTGAATAAATATAAGCTGAAGTCTATGTGTGTGCACGGCCTATAGGTCTTAAGGCAGTGGTTCTCAACCTGGGGGTCGAATGACGATTTGCCAGGGGTCACTGAATCCTGGGCTGTTCCTGAAGCCCGCACCACTCTCCCAGCCTTAGGGCAGCCACCCAGCTGGGCTGTTCCTGGAGCCCTAGGCCGCCCACTCAGCCTCTTTGCAGCCGTCCATTCAGTTCACGGCATGACTGGGGGAGGGCACAGACTACAGGTCAGCTGACTGGTGAGGAATGGGAAGTGGGAGGGACTGGAGGAGACCCTATCTCCTGATTTCGGCATAGGTGTAACTGCTACGAGACACCACAGGGCTGGAGTCACAGTGTAGCCGTGAGTAACACTACCTGTGATTATAGTTGCCATTAAAAGTCCCCACTACAGTTCTTAGATCAGCAGATGACCTAGATCAAGAGCACCTAAGTTGGCTGATCAGAACTCCCCCCAGCATTGCAACTCATCCCACCCCCCATCAGCACTGCACCTTATCTCACCCCCCACCAGCACTGCCACTCATCCCCCCCCACCAGCACTGCCACTCATCCCAACTACCCGCCAGCACTGCCACTCATCCCATTGCCCCCACCAAGGAGTAAGAGAAGAAAAAAAATAGAGAATACATGGAAGGGGAGGAAAAGAGGGGGAGGAAAAAAGAAAAAGGGAGAGAAAGAATACGAGAAAGAACAAGAAAGATGGCTAGAGAGGGGGATGGGGGGAAAAATCAAGAAATTAGGACAGAGAGAGATAAAAGGGAAAGAAAGGAGAATAAAGAGAAAGAGTGGTACATTCTAAAATGTACCATAAGGGGTTTTAATATTGTACAAGTGGAAGGGACTCAGGGAGCGCTAAATGTCCGTGGGTTAGGGGCGCAAATTACTTGTCTTGCCTTGGGTGCTGAAAACCCATGAAAATTTACAAAATTTTTACTGTTGGGGGCAGGGGCGTCGGGAGGGGGTGGCTAGACGTGGCTGAAGCCCCAAATGTGCCCCCGAAAAGCCCCGAGCCTCAGGCATGCAGCTCTTCATTATAAGCCCCGAGCGGCGAGCGGCAGGACCGATCTGATCCCGAGCACCGCCGAATTTGGCCGAGTTTGGCTGAGTGCTGTAGCAGGTCCCGCCTTCTGGAGCCTACAACGCCTATGATGGACGTCCCCCTGGTGCAATGCTGGGACCGCGGGATGTGTGACGTCCATCATAGGCACCGCGCCACTGTAAGATCCCCGCTCAGCGCTCGGGCAGCCCGCTCTCCTCTCTTTCTCGGCTCCTCCTCCTCCTCTGACTGTCTGACTGCCTGGCTGCTGTGACAGGTAGGTCAGTGTAGGTAGGTCACCACGGTCAGTGTAGGTAAATGTCAGTGTAGGTAAATGTCAGTGTAGGTAAATGTCAGTGTAGGTATGTCAGTGTAGGTAAATGTCAGTGTATGTAAATGTCAGTGTAGGTATGTCAGTGTAGGTAAATGTCAGTGTATGTAAATGTCAGTGTATGTAAATGTCAGTGTAGGTAGGTCAGTGTAGGTAGTTCACTACCGTCAGTGTATGTAGGTCAGGTAGGTCACGGCCCAGCCAAAAAAAAAAGGCCTGCATCACGTGCACGCCCCCCCAGCCCCCCCCCCGCCCCCCGGTCCGGCCTTGGACTTCGGGCTGAAGCCCCTGGTCTTTTTGCCACCTAGCAACGCCCCTGGTTAGGGGTCCCCACAACTTGGGAAATTTTATCAAGGGGTCACAGCACTAGGGGGGTTGAGAACCACTGCCTTAAGGCTTTCACATTATGAAACATAATGCAGCACTGAAAGGGATGGGCTTTCTCTCTTTATGAGGTAGCAGAGAGTACAGAGAAGCTTTGTTGCTGAATAGCCCAGTACTGTACACCTGATGTTATAAGCAGACAGTATTCAGCTTTTAACACTACAAGCTCATTCACCAAAGCCCCATTTGGCTGTGATGCGCAGTATTGCCCAGTGTGGTCCACAAGCAAAGCCAAGGAAAAATTCTTTGTTTTTTATAGGGCCTATTCACATGCATTGTGTGCCTTGCATTGTGTGTGATGCAAGCATTATTTTATCCCAGTGCAGCGCATCACAGTAAGCTTCAATGCATTGCAATGTGCTGCAGTGCATAGAATTTACATTTTACAAAAGGAAAACATAGAGAATATAGAAAAAAATCAGGCAATACAATGCATTATAAAAATACAGTGAAGTACATTGCACACCAGAGCACACGCGTTATATGCTATGTGTTATGCACTTCGAAGTGTGAACAAGCCATGAAAGAGTTTCGTGACCATTAAGACAGGTCTGGGTTGCCCAGAATTGTTATTCAGGATGATTAGAATTGAGAATTTCCATCAGTCTGCAATTTTGGTAAAAATGTGGGCCAAATTTCATTACTTTGGCACAATGCACTGGAATGCAATTAAGGTGTTCTTGTAATAGGCAATGGTTTCTAAACAGCTCCTGATGGTTACAAAAACCCACTTTCAACCATCATGTGTCAGCTAAAAATAGCCTCTCCTTTGACTTATTATTTTATGTTTTTTGACAAAAAGAAAAAAACAATTAATGCAACAATACACAAAGAATACAAATAATTTATGTGAAAAGGAAAAACTAAAAAACCCACTAAATCAAATAAACCTAACTACCCTAATTATACAAAAAATAATTTCTCCCATGTTGGTTGAAGATCGCAGGATACTTTTTTTTTAAACTGTCTTAAATGTGAACAATTTATATTTAGTTCCAAAGTGCATGTTTTTTTTTTTTGTTTTTTTTTTTTTTGCTGTGGGTATTTAGGATGCACAGATGTGCAACATTTATTTGTGTGAAATGATTATAAACAAAAAAAAAAAAATTCATTTCTAGTATGCAAATCTTTTTTCATTTTTTTTAAATATTTGAGCATTTTACATTTTCTAACTGGAAATAAGTGAACTGGTGTGTTGGTTTGTCGTTTCCAGCGCCTGTACACTGGAGCTTGGGATATCGACAAGAGAACCATCCATGTCATGCCAGACACACCAGAGATCCTGCTTGCAAAGGCTAACTCTGTCAACATCAGTAATGTAAGTATTCTACTAAGTTAGAGTGATTGTATGTGCAGGGACTTTACTAAGAAATCATTTTTTTGCTGAACTCACGCATTCTTTTCGTACCATCAGAAATTATATACCAAAGGATGGGACGAGGCCAAGGCGAAAGGATATGAAATAAAGGGTGACACCATTTCTATCAAGAGCGCTAGAGCTTCCAGGGATATTGCCAGTGATGTGAGTATAGAACACAGATGATAGGCACACTAGCATGAAAAAGTATGCAAAAAAACAAATCATGCAACTTAAAGCAATACTGTACTAACATATTTAAAAACGACAATATTCCCACCTGCATTCTCCAAAATTTATTTAGCAGACATTTGTTGTCATTTGCAAACATCTTCCTACAGACACTAACCCATATTTCACAGCTTCATAAATTTTCTTGAGAAATTAGGTCAATTATATACTGTACATTGTATACTGATTTTAGCAAACATTATTGCAGACTATTACCTCCTTTGGCTTTGGATATTTTATGCATTACCATTTTCTGCACTAAAGGAAGTGGAAGAGCTAAGTGAAAGGATCTACTAAGATCAGTTCCACTGAAAAAAATCTGGGAAGCAATCAAAAAATACCAAACATGTTGTGCATTCTTTAGCTGTGATTGCAACAAAAAAAAATCTGAATTTTATGGTAGTTTTAAATAGCATTACATTATAAAATTGCTTGTGTGCCAATTATAAGTGGGAATACATTACTAGAGGAATACTTTTTTTCCTTCTTTTTATCCATTGAGGGATGAGAAAATCTTTCACATTCAGGTTATGCTGCTGCCTACAGGAGGATTGGAACTGGCACACAAAAACCTGTATGCCAGCCCAGCATAACCCCTCCCACTACCAGCATGCTTTTCTCTTTCAGTGCAACTATTCAGTGCAGCTAACCTTGGTGTGGCCTTTGGAGTGGTTTGTCCAGACCCTGCTGAACTGGACATTGCCAAAGATAGCCTGGAAGGACTTTCAGGCATTTTCACATAGGGCGCTTTCTGGATTTTGTTCTGGTCAAAAGTTCGTTGCTGGATTCTTTCCAGGTCTAGAGTGGCTGGCATTCCCTCACCACTTGCCCTGTCTCTGAAGACTCACTTTGTGAATAAACTGGTCAGGCCGGGCACTAGGAGCTACCTCAGGTACATGGGTCGCAGAGTGCCTTTAAAAATTTCCAGTTTCCGGCTAATTTCCACTGCAGAAGGGTTAACTCTTTGGGACTGAGTGCTGATGTCATCCACTGGGTAGAGTATTGTACATGCGCTCTCTTTCCCACCATACAGTGTCAAGGAAGCATCTCCTAATTACTGTTCCTGTTTGCAAGGAACCACATGGAACCTCAATCTAAGAACCATGGACGTTTCAGCCACATTTGATGTCAGCTTTGGGAGTAAGGTCCTTCGGGCAGCTCTTTGAGCTGCAGGTAGTCTCCAGTTCTTTGTTATGTTTATTGGGCTTGTTAATGTTTGTTTACTGTGTTGCCCACCCCTCAGTTGAAATGCTTTTACACGTGTCAAAGGTGAAAAACTTTTTGTGTTTTATTTTTTTGATGGGAAAGAAAATAGATTTTTTGCGCTCAACATAAAATTATATTCTTAAGTCCATCGACATACACTCGTCCCACCCTTCTATGTTTGTGATCATGCTTTCTGTTTGCTACAAAAGGCATGCTAGTAGTAGGAGGTGTTATCTTGGGCTGGCCTTCATTTTGTTTTTTTTTGCCAGTGTTCAACTCTTCAGTAGGAAGCAGTATAACCCAAAGGTGAAAGACTTCATGTGTTCCCTTGATTAATCCATTGAATAAGATTTTTCATTTAATACAAAAATTTAGCTTAGCAAAAGTCACATTACTCACTCCGAAATAAATTCTTTTTTTTTCTTCTTCTGCTCATGAATTTGTTCAAAGAGAACACAAGCTCACTTGGCTAACTGAAAAAATGTTCTCTGCTAAATTAACCTCAGCGATGCAAGAATGTGCCATCTGCTTTTCATGCAATCAAAAAAGGACATGTTGGATAGAACACAAAGTGCAAACATAATGAGAACAGTTAGATTGTTATAACATGCCCTATACTTTATGCCAACTATCACTTTAAACTACAGTGTAGATTATTCAAATAAACTTGAATTTAGATGTATTCAGTCCACAAAATATATACAGTTAACACTTGTATTCCAGCTTGATATTGTTTATTTTTTCCTAGTATAAATACAAGACCGGATACCGCAAGCAGCAAGGCCACCATGTTGGGTTCAGAAGTCTCGAGGATGATCCCAAATCTGTTTGGGCTATGCATATTGCCAAGATCCAGAGTGACCGAGAGTACAGGAAGGAGTTTGAGAAACAGAAGACCCAATATCAAAGCCCTGTGGAAATGTTGTCTGTTTTATTGGCCAAGAACTGCCAGAAACTTGTCAGTGACATTGACTACCGCCACTACCTCCACCAATGGACATGTCTGCCAGACCAGAATGATGTTATTCAAGCCAGGAAGGCCTATGACTTGCGCAGTGATGTGAGTATTGCTTCCTGTAATTAGTTATAATTTGGGAATGCTCTCAGTTTCCTACATGTTATTAATCTATGTCTGAAGAGAACCTCTGACATGGGCAGTGGTAAGCTTCCTACTTGGGCCTACATTCAAGAAGTTTTTGTTATAATAAATCTCTCTCTGTATTTATAATGAATGGTTTGTCTACTTATTATTGTAAAAGATTGTGAGTAAGTAACTCTAATGGTCGAGCAGCTTCATCCTTCTTTACAATTTGTGCTTGGTCTTCTAAACTGTAGTGAAATACATTCAATGATCCTTGATCTTGTACAGTGACCATGTACAGTGGTGCAGTCGAAAAGTGGAAACCTGAACATCTCAGGCCACCCTTGTAGGAATGGGAGGCAATCTATTTCTAGGGCCTCCCAACATAGTTGCTTAGTTACATAGATAGGTTGAAAAAAAGTCCATGCCATTCAACCAATAAAAAAAATAATTCAACCAATAGAAAAATACATTCCTTCCTGATTCCCTGGATGGCAATTGGATCAACAATCTCTGGTGTTATTACCAATAAATGTTAATATCCTGTTATATTTTATGCATTTGGAATTCACCCAGCCCTTTTTTAAAACAGTATACTGAGCTGGCCAGAACTATTTCTTGAGAGAGTTTATTCCACATTTTCCCAACTCTTACGCCCCGTACACACGGTCGGATTTTCCGACGGAAAATGTGTGATAGGACCTTGTGGGAAATTCCGAACGTGTGTAGGCTCCATCGGATTTTCCGACACACAAAGTTTGAGAGCAGGCTATAAAATTTTCTGACAACAAAATCCGTTGTCGGAATTTCCGATCGTGTGTACACAAATTTGACGCACAAAGTGCCACGCATGCTCAGAATAAATAAAGAGATGAAAGCTATTGGCTACTGCCCGTTTATAGTCCCGACGTACGTGTTTTACGTCACCGTGTTCAGAATGATTGGATTTTCCAACAACTTTGTGTGACCGTGTGTATGCAAGACAAGTTTGAGCCAACATCCGTTGGAAAAAATCCTAGGATTTTGTTGTCGGAATGTCCGATCAATGTCCGACCGTGTGTAAGGGGCATTACTGTAAAGAAGCCAGTCCTGTGAACAAGCCTTTTTCTCCAGACGTAAAGAATGCTACCTTGAACTTAGGCTACTTTCTCACTGGGGCAGCGGCTTTACCGTAGTTTTAGCGGCGATTTTTGGGCATTAGCATAATGCTTTTAACCCCAAAGAAGGGCGCTTTGGTAGCGCTGCCCATTTATTTCAATGGTCACGCCATTTTGGGAGCACTGTATACAGCACTCCCAAACTGCCCCAAAGATGCTGCTTGCAGGACTTTTCCTAACGTCCCGCAAGCGCACCACCCCAGTGTGAAAAGTCACACTAAAATGAATGGGAGTCGGTTTTCAGGTGTTAGAGGCTATTTTTAGCACTAAAACGCCTGAAAACTGCCTCAGTGTGAAGTTGGCCTTAAAGTGAATAACTCTACATTGAGTTTACTATATTGACTGCCTAAGTATTTATAATCACCTCTTTTCAAAAGAGAACAAATTCAGTTCAGCTAATCTTTCTTCATAGCCAAGATTCCTCCATGCCTCTTATCAATTTGGGTGCCCTTCACACTTTCTCCAGTTCCCCAATATTCTTTTTGTGAAATGGTGCCCAGTAAAGGCCTCTTGTTTTCCTGTGGTTTTTATAACATGTATTCATTATGTCACTATTGGCATTTTAATTCATTTTAATTTCCTGGATGCCAGGAAAGTAATTAATTACAGTTAAATATGGAGCTCCACCCAAAAGGGGAAGCTCCACTTGTCTGCCACCCCCTCTACATTTGGCACCTTTTGGGGAGGTTTGGGGGGGGAGCAGGTACCTTGTTTTGACAGGTACGCGCTCCCACTTCCGGCTGAGTTTGCTGCGATGAACTCAGCCGGAAGTTCGGCCCCCTCCTCCTTCCCCCGCAGCTGGCCCATTCACAGAGCGCAGTGCACTTCCTGCATGTGCAGTAGGGAACCAACTGTGAAGCTGCAAGGCTTCACTGCCAGTTTCCCTTAGTGGGGATAGTGGCAGCCCCTGAAAGCCGATTGAAAAATTGGCTTGGGTGAGGACACCACTGGATTCCTGGACAGGTAAGTGTCCTAATATTAAAAGTCAGCAGCTACAGAATTTGAAGCTGCTGACTTTTATTTTTTCTGAAGGAGCCTGGAGCTCCTTTTTAAGTACATATATGGGAACAGTTTGCATGAAAAAAGATTTGTAATTTTGTCCATCCAATCCTAAGATTTACATGGCCCTATTATACAGCACAGCAAGGCTGGTGACCTAACTCTTTTCTACTGCAGTAATGCAATATAGCGTGGTCACATTCCTGCCCCCATCCTGAGACTGGACTCTGAAGGAGCAGCTGCAGACTGATGTAATAATCTCCCTGCTCTCTTCTTCTCTCAGCATGTTGCCTGTCATCACAGATTCATACAACACAACTGACTGGGTCTTAGTGCTGTGCTCGCTGTCCCTCTATGAGTTCTGCTGTATTTCAAGAGGCTTATGTCATATTCATGTGCACAGTTGAATTCAACATACATTTACTGATATTTTAGTGAATACATAACTACCTTAACTATTTTTTGCTCTGAGTGCAGCTTAAAGTTGAAGAGGGATATTATTTACAGTTTTATTAAATTGGTTGATATTCAAGATTCGGTTGAAAAAATATTTAGGAATATATTTGGGAGTAGGAGGGTTTGGGGCTATGCTCACTGTAGATTTCCTATTGATCATCATATTTTATATTTATTTTCAGTGGCTATATAAATCTGATCTGGAATGGATCCGTGGTTGTGGATGGATTCCTAATGATTCCTTGGAAGTGAACAAAGTGAAGAAAGCTCAGGAAATCTTAAGTGAGCGTCACTATCGCCAGCATCCTGACACCATCAAATTTACCAGTATTGTTGACTCTCCAGACGTGGTTTTGGCAAAGAATAATGCCCTACAGCTAAGCAGTGTAAGATCTCTTATCGTTCAAAGCTTTTTTTTTGTTTTATTTTGTAATTTAGCAAAATACCTCAATTAATGACTTAATTTTATATTGTACAACTAGAGCATTTACCAAGACGCTTGGAACAAGGACAAGACCAAGTTCCATTTGCCTGCTGACACCCCACAGATGGTACAGTCCAAGATCAATGCAGTCAACATAAGCAATGTAAGTATGCTACGCAAAAATGTAAAAAGATAGCGCCTCAACACAGGGTACACACAAGTATGCTACGCAGATTGCACAGTTTTCATATCCCTTAGTCCATGATAATTTGTTACTCACTATTTGATTCTCCTTCCCATCTCTCCAACTAACTATAAATAGGGAGATTTAAAATGTTTTTTCTATGTAGTGTACATAGTATACAACTGTTACAAAACCCATAAAGTCAGGGGACCCACATATAACTACTTCACATTTCTGCTATGCATTTCTCTTTCCTTCATATCCTTTTTTAATTTTGTTATCCTTTAAGGTGTACAGTATGTGAATTTTGAATTAAAACATCCAGTACATCTCTGTAATACGTGCACATTTCCCCACGTTTTATCACTTTAAAGGATAAGTTCACCATTTGTTTTGTTTTTTTGTTTTTACTAAATTTCAGCTCCCCTATGTACCAATATTTAATTAACGTACTTCTTTTGCAGAAATAAAATAAACTTTCTATTTATCTTACACACCCCTTACCTCACTTCTCCATTACTTCCTGGACAGACCTTGGGATGTGACACAGGAAGGAGTTTACCAGTTGACCTTATTAGCACACACCCTGCATTTGCCCCCCCCCCCCTTCCAGCAGATCACTACCACCCACCTCATCAGGTGCACATTTCCCAATGCAATCAGTGAATACCATTCTCACTAAACACACAGGCAGTAATAGTTCATTTAGCACAGTGTGCAGGAGCTGAGCGATCAGATAGCAGCAGATGGCATTTGGATAGAGCTGTAATATTTAAAACAGATGAAGTATGTCCTGGGTTCTATAAAGCTCTCCATATACTATACAATCTGATTGGATAAATGGTGTGTCCTCCTATTATGGAGTTTGGTAAACCTAAAGGAGATCATACAGATATTGTACAATCAGATTGTATAGTGTATGACCACTTTTATATACCTAAAATTAACTAGTTGCACTTTCAGTGCCATTAATTGTTAACAGCACACCAAACACAGAAGCAAACACACATTTTGCCACATGAAAAAACAAGTGAAAAATGCAGCAAAACGTAAAGTAAAAAACATGCAACCTGCAACACACCATAATGTCCCATAAGGTACTTTGCCCTGTGTAGCGCAGCCCATTAAAATCAACGGGCTGCCCCATGTGTGCCACAGGAAAAAAGCACCAAGAAATGTGCGTTCCCACTATGCTAAGTGTGAATGGGACCTGGAAATTAAATTTAATGTGTTTACACAAGAACAATGAGGTTCCATTCACATCTGTGCATTTCCAAACACATGGCAAATCGCACAGATATGATTTACCAAAACTATGGAATAGGAGGACCCAACAATCTATCCATTCACTCTGTATCCAAACAGGCAGGCCCTTGAACTACATCGGGGGTGTCAAACCCACAGGCCGCATGCGGCCCCAGAGAGTTTAGCATGTGGCCTGAGCCCAACTGGAGGGACGCTGGGGACGCCATGCAAGCATAGTAGCTATGACAGCTTAGGCTGGCCATACATTATAATACAATTTTCCTATTTAATTTAATACCAAAACCATATAATTTGAAGTCAAACCCCAACACTTTCAATTTTTTATGCAATCGGGCAGGCCCTTGCACTACATAGTTGAAGGTAAGTCTCAAGGAAATTCAATAGGGAAATTGTATAATGTATGGCCAGCCTAACATTGACAAGCTAGGCAAATGCATGTGTGAAGGGATGCCAGGATGCCGTGCAAACCTAGTTGATGGGTGAAGGGTGTGTGCTAATGAGGTCAGCTGGTAAACTGCTTCCTGTCTCTTACTGGCTCTCACGTCCCAAATCTACATACCAGGAAGTCATGAAGCTTTCTATAGAACACAGCAAGGGCTAAGGTAAGGCCTTGTTCTCAAAATCAAAGAAAGCTTTTATTTTTCTGCAAATGAGGTACATGAGTAATATATTGGTACATAGGGGAACTGGATTTTAGAAAAAAAAAGTGAACTTAGCCTTTAAAGACTCTGCAAGTACAGATAAATTCCCATTGATCTGCCAGAAATACACCAGACTCCTTATTTCCTATGGTAGGCTGACAACACACAGTAACGCTGCCCATTTGCTAAGTCACTGAATTCTTATTACTCTCCTCATTACTACAACATAGACACTAATTATTCTGTAGTCCAAGGTTAGAACTAGGAGGGCTAATCAGATATTTTGGAATAGCTCAGGAAGTGTTGACAAAACACAGATCAGTTCCGAAATTCTGACATGATCATCAGGTATTTTTGTCACTTATCAAACAAATGTAACAACAATGTTTTAGATGGTTTACTTAACAGACATAAAGGTAGCAAATAAGAGAAGCAAATTTTTTAGGTTTACAAACACTTTAATCCTTTTGCTGTGTGATCAAGTTTTTCATTTTTTGCACACGTTAATATGCACATTTTTTGGCTTGACACGTCTTTGGCACTAAAGGATTAAAGTATATCTAAAGGCCAGGTAGTGGCAAGGGGTTGAAACCATTGTTAGATTTTTACTGTTCTCTGTGGCCCTGTTTAGGGGACTTATGCCGTGTACACACGGGCGGACTTTTCGACCAGACTGGTCCGACGGGACGAATCCGTCAGACAATCCGACCGCGTGTGGGCTTCATCGGACCTGCAGTGGACTTTTTCAGTCAAAAATCAGACGGACCTTAGATTTGGAACATATTTCAAATCTTTCAGACGGACTCGAAAAATCCGCTCGTCTGTATGCTAGTCTGACGGACGAAAACCGATGCTAGGGCAGCTATTGGCCACTGGCTATCAACTTCCTTATTTTAGTCTGGTCGTGCGTCATCACGTAAAAATCCGTCGGACTTTGGTGTGATCGTGTGTAGGCAAGTCCGTTTGTTCAAAAGTCCGTCAGAAAGACCGTCGGACCTTTGCCGAAAAGTCTGCCCCTGTGTACACAGCATAACTCTCTCTGTTTGTCCTGATTGCCACCAACAGGGAATGAAAGCAAGTGAAAATAATTTTTTTTAAATGACCACCAGAACAAAAATAGAGGGGAAATGTTGCCATGTGTTAATTTGTTTTGGTGACAGCTTCCTTAAATGGGACTTACCTCACTTTGAAGAGGAAAGAGGTTTTAACCCTTCTCTACTATTTACAATGCAAAAAAATTTTGCCTTTAGGTATGCACAGTTTTATTATCCAGAAGCCTTGTGAAGGACATATTATTATATACTATAAGTAAATAACATGTCCCTTTGCTTTTACCTCTAACTGTATTTTTTGAGTATTTAAGCAACTGTGCTTACCTTAGATGTAGCTATTTTTGGCAAAAAAGGAAGTTCTTCCTCATTTTATTTAATGGCTTAGCAATACTTCAGTATTGCTCAAACAATCATTTGTATAGATTTTGCCCTTGCTCTATAACACATTAACCAAACATCTGCAAACAAACTGGGGTAAGGTGTTATAAAGAATTTCTCGATGAAGTTGGTGTGGTGCAGCACTAGGCTCTATATTTCTGCAATTTTAGGTATTGTCCTGGTGGAGGACATCGTTTAAAAAAAAAAAATCTGCAATTCATAAACAGTTGTTTGCAGTGATTTAGGGAGGTGATCAGATAAGGAAGATATATTAAAAGTCCTAAATATGAGTAGATGGATATGGATATAAACTATCTATCACTATATATGAATAGCTGAAACTAAACAACATTTTACATTACAGAAACAATACCAGCTGGACTGGGAAAAGGCAAAGACGAAGGGCTACGATATAAGAGCAGATGCTATTGCAATCAAGTCTGCCAGAGCATCAAGGGACATCGCTAGTGATGTGAGTTTTAACAGTGCAGTATAATCATGGTAAACTTTGCAATGTGGTGAATACAAGGGATAACATTTTTTAAAATTTTGTATTACTCTAGTACAAATACAAGATTGGATACCGCAAGCAGCAAGGACACCATGTTGGATTCAGAAGCCTACAGGACGATCCTAAGTTGGTATGGGCCTTGCATATTGCTAAAATGCAGAGCGATCGTGAGTATAGGAAGGATTTTGAGAAACTAAAGACCCATTATCAAACTCCTGTGGAAATGCTCTCTGTCCTTCTGGCCAAGAACTGCCAGAAATTAGTCAGCGACATTGACTACCGCCACTACCTCCACCAATGGACATGTCTGCCAGACCAGAATGATGTTATCCAGGCCAAGAAAGCCTATGACTTGCGCAGTGATGTAAGTTAATTTTTCTGTCACTCTTTTTACATCATTAAATGTGAGAGTAATTTGTTTGAGTCTTTAGCAAACACAAAACATGAAAAGGTTTCAAATACGTTTTTAGGTTAAACCATTTTAAATATATAGATACATTATATCATTGATATCAGGTGTATGTAATTGATATAGGAAATCTCTGGTTGTTTCACATATAATTAACCATAAAGTTGACTTTCTACGTCTAATGGGTAGGCTTGTAATACTGATACTGATTAATTTCTCGGTTCTAATCCACAAATGGTGTAATTTTGTTCCCAGTGGATATACAAGTCTGACTTGGAATGGATCCGTGGTTGTGGCTGGATTCCTAATGACTCTCTGGAGGTGAACAAAGTAAAGAAAGCTCAGGAGATCCTAAGTGAACGCCACTATCGCCAGGCTCCTGACACCCTTAAATTCACCAGCATTGTCGATGCTCCAGGACTTGTCCTAGCCAAAACTAATGCTCTCCAGATTAGTGATGTGAGTATATTGTTAAGGAAGGTTGAGAAAAGTTTGTTAGATTCAACCTAAACTTATATACTACTACTGCTTAGCTAGGTAAATTTTACATAATATATTTAGTCAATTTCTGCATTTTGCCTGTGACAGATTTCTTTTAAAGTACTGGCACATTAAGATGCAAAAATGCTTTTGTTCTGTTATGACTGTTTAGCTGCAATTTGCTTTATCCAGCAACATTAGTATTCCTATCATTATAGTAATATTGTAGTATTTCAGGTATTTGTTGATGATCCAAAACCTATTATTGAAATTTTTCCTTCCTGTGTAGTGGGTGTACAGAGATGCATGGGATCGTGAAAAGACTAAATTCAGCCTCCCATCAGACACTCCGGGAATGGTACAGTCCAAAGTCAACGCTGCCAACGTCAGTGAAGTAAGTCTATTTAAAGATGCCTAGGAAACAGGAATCATATGGAATTTTACTTGGTTCTGCCTCATAGGAAATTTGTTACTGATTTTGTTATTTTTCTGCTTTATTATCATCCATAAGCATTGCAAAGAATTGGATTTGGTTCACAAAAGTGAAATAAGAACAAATATAAAAAAAATAACGTACAATATCTAGGCAACTTACAAGTTTGTAAATAGGACATGTTTTCCTTGCTACTGCTATCTCCTGATTGATTATGGTACTAGAATCCCCACTAGTTGTGCCATTGCAATTTTTTTGCCTGTTGCTTGGGAAGGCTTTCTGCAGACACAAAACAACCAGTTTAAAGAAATGCTCTAATATGTCTGCCTTACCATAAGTCATAGAAGTCCTGTTTATCCACCACTCTTTTCAGAAATATCCTGGATTATACAGTAATGAGAAATTAAGAGGTGAATCCTATTGATCAATAAAAGAACTGCAAAAAGTAGTTAAAATATATCTAAAGCCAAAACTTTTTTTAATTTTGGATGGGATCCCTGTCAGTTTTTCTTTGTGTCTGCCATTGCGAAAAAAGTAGCGGGAACATAGACAGCAATAAAAACAGGACAGGGCTTTTAACTCCATAATTACCCTATCCAAAACTAAAATAAAATGTTTTAGTTTAAACTACATTTTAATTTCTAAAAGTGTTTTTTTTTTTTTTAATCTAACTACCGTATATATATTTCTTTTTTCTCTTTTTTACAAATGATTTTGGAAACAGATAAAAAAATATAAGTTAGATGCTTAAAAAATGTATTAATTTTGTACTTGCTAATTAATTCAAAATAGGTAGTGAACGTTAAATCATGTTTTTTTTTCTTTGAATTTTCCAGAAACTCTACAGGAAAGACTGGGATAAAGCCAAGACAAGTTATGACTTAAGAGCAGATGCTATCCCCGTTCGCAGCGCCCGGGCTTCAAGAGACATAGCCAGTGACGTAAGGATCATTTGCTCAGACAATTTAGTTTGCCGGTGTCAGTGTCAATCTAAACAATATACTGGATATACCAAGGCACTGTATATGGAAAATGATAGTGTCCAATGACATAATGGGGGAAATTTACTAAAATTGAAGCACACAGAATCTGGTGCAGCTGTGCATGGCAGCTCCTAACTTCAGCTTGTTCAATTAGGCTTTGACAATAAAACCTGGAAGCTGATTGGTCTCTGTACAGAGCTGTACCAGATTTTGCACTCCTTACTTTTAGTAAATCTCCCCCAAAATATCAGATGTAACACAGTTAAAAATTATTAAATCTAATCTACACCTTTAAAGTAGGTTTTACTGCTAAATCTAGTACTATTTTGTTATTGGCTTATTTACACTTTAGTGAAATCCATTCAAGAAGATTTCTAAGAAAAATGGGAAAGATTTGTTTGATTGGAGCACATCCATGTTTTAGTTAGGAGGGTTCCCACCCACCTTTTACAGACTCACATGTCAACAACAGTGCAAGACCCTCATCCTTCTGTTGCTTACAATGCCTTGTTGTCTGAAGTCAAACCACTGAAATACAGTTTTAATATAAAACCACAACAATCAGTGGGTTGTGGCATTCTACAATACTAGATTTTACCAGCAGGTGCCAAACAGTGAAATATGTAGCTGCAGCAAATTGTTCCAAATATACCCAGGCGTTGTGGATTATTTATATAACTTTTTGTGGTTTTTGTAATATTGACTAGAGAATATTGTAATGTTGTAATGTTGACTAGTACTTCTTTAAATCACTGTATAAACCTGCCTTCGCATCACAAATGTATGTATGAGCATAGTGACTCCTTGTACCAAGGAATTATTAAGGAATTAATCCTTATAATAACTTCAGAAAACTGGATTTAGTGTGGTTGCTTTGGGTAAATTCAGTTTGCGCCTTCACCTGCATTTTTGCATTGTTTTGTCGAATTAGCCCAAACCTTTTGTCATAGTGATATTAATTAAACATATTTATTTTTTTGCAGTACAAATACAAGACTGCTTATGAGAAGCAGAAAGGTCACTACATTGGGACCCCAACTGCCAAAGATGATCCTAAACTGATGTGGTTGATCAAATCTGGTAAACTCCCAATTGACAGGATCTACAAAAAAGATTATGAAAAGACCAAGACCAAGGTTCACATACCAGCAGATGCAGTGTCCATCCTAACTGCCAAGCAAGTCCAGGCGGCTGCCAGTGAAATTGACTACCGTCATTACCTGCACCAATGGACCTGTCACCCCGACCAGAATGATTGTATTCAGGCTAGGAAAGCATATGATTTGCAGAGCGACGTGAGTATATGAATCACTAAATTACGACAGGGTGGCAATACTGTATATTACTTCAAAGGCCCACAGAAATTCATAAAGTTTCTTAAATTCATAAAATTTTTTAAACCATCAATACTGCTTGTGTATAATGCAAAATATCAGTAAATTTTCTTCCCACATACAAATTACATTTACAATCAGAATCATCTATATCAGAATTAAGAACTTAAGGCCTCCTATTAAAGTATGATGTGCTACATCTCTATATTGCAAGTGCATCTACACTTATGATTTCCATCATTCTTCCTGTAAAGTCTAACAAATATCTATTGAGTCTGTCAGTTAAATCAACATAATGCAGCTTCCTGTGATGGAGAGACAACGCTGCTGCACTGCTCTGAAATTCAGATCATCTACAGTGTGATGCAGAAGTCATGGCTATCAGCATTATCACTGCTGATTCATAAACCTGTAGTTTGCCAGTTAGCACCTGGCCACACCTAGCCTTGTCCACTGACTTCTAGGTTGACAACACTGCCTTTGCTGCTAAAATCCTACTACTGTGAGGTGCAGTGCCTGGGAGAGGGAGTATATGAGGAAAAAATGAAGGAGGATTCAGATTACTCAGGGGATGAAGTTTATTTCTACATTATGATTGTGTACATATTAACTGGACTTGGGACATGTTTAGATTGTCACACAGGAGCATTTAGATGTACTTTAAAGGAAATTTGTCCAAGCACAAAATACCTGTCACAAAAACATTTGATGAACGCAACTCTTTTGTAAGGTTTAGCTTATAGATTCGTCCAAAACAGTGATGCTATTCAACTTTCTGGCAAGTGAAGTCAGCCTGGAACTATTATGTTGTCTTGAAGTTTGGAAGTGGCTTCTTTCTGAGACTTATGAGTTAGGGATTTCATTATGTTTTTGAAGATATCCTTTAAAGTATTTAATACTGTATATTATTTTGGCCAAGGTTATAAATTAATTTTTATTCTAAATTATATTTTTGTAATATATTGTAATATATTGAAAAAGGAAGGTTTCATGTTTCACTATTTCTGTTTTCATGACTTCCATCCTTTGTTTGGCCAAATGCCATTTTTTGCAGTCGTGGTGCCATTATCATGTAACCACAGCAATCAGGTCTAGTGCTAGAAACTTTTGCATCAACTTGTACCATCACCCTTAATTTTTCTAGGCCATCTACAAATCTGATCTGGAATGGATCCGCGGGTGTGGCTGGTTCCCTAACGACTCGGTGGAAGTTAAGAAAGTGAAGAATGCCCAAGAGATCTTAAGTGAACACCATTATCGCCAGCCGGCCAGCAGCATTAAATTTACCAGCATTGTGGACCTACCAGTTGTTGTCCTGGCAAAGACCAATGCTGACCAGATCAGCTCTGTATGTCCACCATTTTGTCTATTCTATGATAATTCTAGATTGTCAAATTACCAGGCTTATAATCACAAACATTTCTTCTTTTAAAGAGCAAATACAAAGAAGCTTGGGAACAAGACAAGAGAACAATTCATGTCATGCCAGACACACCTGAGATTATATTGTCAAAGGCCAACGCTATTAATGTCAGCCATGTAAGTGGTTATACATTTTCTAAAGTCCAGTGAATATAATAACTTTTCAAAAAGTCTGTATGTGTCATAAAGTTAAAATTGATTGTTTTTCTTTTCTAGAAACTGTACACAGATAGCTGGGATAAGGTGAAGATGATCTATGACATGAAAGCTGATGCTATCTCCATCAAAGCAGCTAAGGCCTCTAGAGAGATTGCAAGTGATGTGAGTATTCCAAATTATATTGAACAGAAATGCATAATTTTTTGGTACATCATTGCTTTCTTAATTTTTTGTGGTCCAGGACTAAAAATGTAACATTTTTAGAAATGTGTTTTCCTTTTTCCTTTTTATTAACAATTTGCAATATGTTTTTGAGACAACGTGTGAAACTTTAGGCTCATTGTTATGTTTTACAAGCTCACACTTTGCTGTAAAGTCTGCTGTTTACAGAGAGCCAACTGTACACCCGATAGTGCATGACTCATGCCATTAGCTCAGTCCCAAGTTTCATTCAGACAAAGCAAAGCTAAAAGCAGGCAACAACTACTGCTGTTTAATATACGTTTAAATAATGCACAGTGCTCTGGGAATCTGCTGTCACTGTGTATTAGATGATTATTGTATAACAAAGGCTGTATATATATATATATATATATATATATATATATATATATATATATATATATAGATAAGATAGCAAAAGTAACAATATAGAAGGGACGGACTGCACCTAAATGAGGAGGGTGCAGATGTGCTGGGAGTAAAGATGGCCAAAAAGTTAGAGGGGTTCTTAAACTAGGCGACGGGGGGAGGGTCCAGAGGTAGAGATAGTCAGCGCGGAACATAGTCCAGAGGGTAGTATTGGGGGCATTAGTGGTAGGTTGACTAAAGCACATAAACCCAAGCTAAGTATAGTAAAAAGTCCTAGTTGAATCTCGGAATACCCAATAAGAGGATAGTATGCAACCGGTCTAAACTACGTGGCATGTTCAACAATGCCAGGAACCTGGCAGACAAGATGGGTGAACTAGAGATAGTGTTGTACGAGGAGGATTTGGATTTTGTGGGAATTTCAGAGACTTGGTTCAACAGCTCTCATGATTGTCTTTCAACCATTCAAAAGTATACCCTTTATCGCTGGGACAGAGAGGGTAAAAAAGGGGGAGGGGTATGCCTGTATATCAATAATAATGTACAAGTAAATGTGAGAGATGACATCACTAAGGGAGCTAGGGAGGAGGTGGAATCCTTATGGGTAGAGCTCCAAGGGGATGAAGCTAAGGGGAAAATAATACTGGGAGTATGCTATAGGCCCCCAAACCTGAGGGAGGAAGGGAAGGCGGACTTCCTATCACAAATTGGATTAGCAGCAAGGATGGGAAGTGTTATCATAATGGGGGATTTTAATTATCCAGACATAGACTGGGCAGAGGGAACCATGCATTTGTCTAAGGCTCACCAGTTCCTAAATGTCTTGCAGGACAATTTTGTGGGTCAGATGGTAGACGCACCAACTAGAAATAAAGCGTTACTAGATCTACTGATTACCAACAATACAGACCCGATCACACAAATAGGAAAACCTAAGGGAAATACAAAGACACTAAATTTCACAAGAGCCAACTTCCCTAAACTACGATCATTGCTAGAAGATATCAATTTGGATAAAATCTTAGGAACAAAGAACACGGAGGAGAGATGGGTTTGCTTTAAGAGCATATTAAATAAGGGCATTAGCCAGTGTATCCCATTGGGTAATAAATTTAAAAGAGCGAACAAAAGTCCTGGATGCCTTAACGCCAATGTAAAAATGCATATAAAATCAAAAGAGCAGGCCTTCAAAAAATACAAGGTTGAGGGATTATCATCAGCATTCAAACTTTATAAAGAACGCAACAAGAAATGTAAGGGTGCAATTAGGTTTGCTAAGATAGAACACAAAAGACACATAGCGGAGGAGAGCAAAAAAATCCCAAGAAATTCTTTAAGTATGTAAACAGTAAAAAGGGAGAACAGACCATATTGGCTCCATAAAGATTGAGGAAAGACATCTAGTTACAAAGGATGGGGAGATGGCGAAGGTATTGAATTCTTCTCCTCAGTCTTCACAAGGGAATAGGGGGGCTTCAGTAACCCAAACTGCAGTGTTTATCCTCGTGACACATCACAGGAAGCACCCTCATGGCTAACAGAGGACAGAATTAGAATTAAACTTGGGAAACTTAACATTAATAAATCACCGGGACCGGATGGCTTGCACCCGAGGGTACTTAGGGAACTCAGTCAAGTAATTGCCAGACCACTGTTCCTAATTTTTAATGACAGTCTACTGACTGGAATGGTACCAGCAGATTGGAGAAAAGCCAATGTAGCACCAATATTTAAAAAGGGCCCAAAACACATCCCTGGGAATTACAGACCAGTTAGCCTAACATCAATAGTATGCAAGCTCTTGGAGGGGATGATAAGGGACTATATAGAAGATTTTAGTAATGAAAATAGTATCATTAGCAGTAATCAGCATGGACTCATGAAGAATCGTTCTTGCCAAACCAATCTTTTAACCTTCTATGAAGAGGTGAGTTGCCATCTAGAATAAAAGAAGGCCGATAGACGTGGTGTATCTGGATTTTCCAAAAGCATTTGACACAGTTCCCCATAAACGTTTAATAACGTTTAAGATAAGGTCCATTGGCATGGACCATAGGGTGAGTACATGGATTGAAAACTGGCTACAAGGGCGAGTTCAGAGGGTGGTGATAAATGGGGAATACTCGGAATGGTCATTGGTGGGTAGTGGGGTCCCACAGGGTTTTGTGCTGGGACCAATCCTATTTAATTTGTTCATAAATGACCTGGAGGATGGGGTAAACTGTTTAATCTCTGTATTTGTGGACGATGCTAAGCTAAGCAGGGCAATAACTTCTCCACAGGATGTGAAAACCTTGCAATAAGATCTGAACAAATTAATGGGGTGGGCAACTACATGGTTAATGAAGTTTAATGTAGAAAAATGTAAAATAATGCATTTGGGTGGCAAAAATATGAATGCAATCTATATACTGGGGGGAGAACCTCGGGGGGAATCTAGGATGGAAAAGGACCTGGGGTCCTAGTAGATGATAGGCTCAGCAATGGCATGGAATGCCAAGCTGCTGCTAACAAAGCAAACAGAATATTGGCATGCATTAAAAAGGGGATTAACTCCAGGAATAAAGCGATAATTCTCACATGCTACAAGACTCTAGTCCGGCCGCACCTGGAGTATGCTGTCCAGTTCTGTGCACCAGTCCTCAGGAATGATGTACTGGAAATGGAGCGAGTACAAAGAAGGGCAACAAAGCTAATAAAGGGTCTGGAGGATATTAGTTATGAAGAAAGGTTGCGAGCACTGAACTTATTCTCTCTGGAGAAGAGACGCTTTAGAGGGCATATGATTTCAATTTACAAATACAATACTGGTGACCCCACAATAGGGATAAAAAATGTTTGCAGAAAGGGAGTTTAACAAGACACATGGCCACTTAAAATTAGAAGAAAAGAGGTTTAACCTTAAACTACGTAGAGGGTTCTTTACTGTAAGAGTAGCAAGGATGCGGAATTCCCTTCCACAGGCGGTGGTCTTAGCAAAGGGGGGCATCGATAGTTTCAAAAAACTATTAGATAAGCACCTGAACGACCGCAACATACAGAGATATACAATGTAATACTGACATATAATCACACACATACGCTGGACTTCATAGACTTGTGTCTTTTTTCAACCTCGCCTACTATGTAACTATGTAATAATGTACCATATATAAAGCAACAGCTTGGTTTAAAAATGTATATAATTAAAACTTGAAGAAAAAAACCTAAATAATAAATACCCCAAACCATTATAGATCTCCTTTAACATCACTTGTATTCATGCACATATTGCAGACTGCTGTTACAATAATAGAATGGTAGAAACAGTAACACACCAGCAATACGATACAGAGATAAATGATAAGAAATAAAAAGAGAAATGCAAGCATGCTTTTTTTGTAAGTTAGAGGTGGAGGTGTAGGGCAGGGTCAAGAGACAGGAAGAGACAAGAGACAGGAAGGGACAACAAGGCATTGCTATATAAATAGTTCAGTATTACCACATCAATTTCCCCAAAAAATGCCTAAAAAATTTAGGAATTTCCAAAAATACAACACATAAAACCAACTGTATGGAGTGATGTGACAAACTATAAACTTTAAAAAGATATGTGTGAAAAGTTCCATTCAGTGGTCTTATTTCAAGATCAAGCAGTCTTCTTCAGACCAGGTTGTGCCAACTCCAATCTGTCAGGCTTGGTGTGAGTTGATCATAGTGTACAGTAGCTCAGCTCAAACTGTACACTTTGACCAACTCACACCAAGCCTGATAGAACATTTTGTTTCTTCAACAAGGGCATTGTCCTAAACATTCAGGAATATACCTCTTGGTGTCTGGGTTATGTATTGTTAAAAGCATATAGGCGATCTTTACCTTGCAAAGTTTTTAATTAGTCTCTGTCTGGTTGTGCTTGTTTTAATCAAATTGTTAATAAAATTTAATTTTTTTATAATTTTTGTGTATCTCAGTGCCTGTAAAGTCCAGTACCAATCCTTTCACGAGTATTCACAAACACCAAGTCAATTTCTTGTAAGGTTTCCCGCCACCAGCTTTAGTCTGACGCACCCCCTATTTTGGACTTGTTGACCAACCATTTGTTGCTGTTTTATAGTTTTATTTTATAGGCTTTAGCTTGAGCATAAAAGTTTACTTTATTATATCATTTTCTAAGGAAAACATGGTTGAGCCCAACAAGATCAATGTATTGAAGTATTTTATATATAATAGAACAGAATATTTGATTTTTTTTTTTTTTGTTACAATTTACAGTACAAATACAAGTTGGCCCACGAGAAGCAGAAAGGTCACTACATTGGAACACCCACAGCTCATGCTGATAATAAAATAGCCTGGTACTTGAAGGCTTCCAAGCTTCCCAGTGACCTCATTTACAAGAAAGACTTTGAGAAGACAAAGACAAAAGTGAACCTGCCTGTAGATATGGTCTCAGTTGTTGCTGCTAAGTTATGCCAGAAACTGGTCAGTGATATTGACTACCGTCATTATCTGCACCAATGGACATGCCTACCAGATCAGAATGATGTCATCCAGGCTAGGAAAGCCTATGATCTTCAGAGTGATGTAAGTTTGTGTGGTTAGATACATATTTATCTTTAACAGATTTTCGAGATTCGACAAAAAAGCCTGGTGTTATTGGCTAAGTTTGAATTCACCACAAATCTCTAATTGAACATTTTTTTTTTGTCCATAGGCAATTTACAAGTCAGATCTTGAGTGGCTGCGTGGTATTGGATGGATGCCAAATGAATCACATGATGTCAAGAAGGCTAAGTTTGCCCAGGACATCTTGAGCGATGTATATTTTTTTCTCTTTATTTGACACTACACCTAATGCCTGTGGAAAGACACATTGATGACCTATTTTTCTCTTTTGTAGAGGAAGTATAAAACAAGACCTGAAACTATCAATTTTACTGCAGTCGTTGACAGAGTGGATTATGTCACTGCCAAACAAGCTGCAGATATTCGCAGTGATGTAAGTATTTCTCATAGATAAGTTCCCTTTTCCTTAGTAGTCAAAAAGCAATTTTGTTTTTTCTTGGAAATAATTTTATTTCACCAGTGGTAACTCCATATTTTCCATGTTCTGGCCCAACATGGCTGTCACCTTGTTCAAAATGGAAAACCTGTATTTATGGATTTTGTGATTTAATAAACAAAAAAATTAATTAATGTCTTCACCAGCACAACTTCGCTAAGGAAGGCGATAAATGAGTACTCAATTTCACCATCCACACACTTGATGTGGATGGGGTAATCCTCCCTGCTGAGCTATTGTATTCTGACAGTGGGGAGACCCCCCCCCATCAGAAAACACTGATCAGCATTGCAGGCTATAGTACTGTACTACCACAGTGCCCATACATGGATCGAAATGTTGAAGTGGCCAAATTTCGATCCTTGTATGGCTGTATTTAGACTGAGTAAAATAGGTGATTTTTGCTAGTGAGATCATGCTTGTGATAACATGAATATTCACTAGCAAGTTAGCAATTGATAGATACATACAGGGAACAATGGAATGCAGCATGTAGTAGCAATTAACTACCAAGGATAGAAAAATGCTTCAGATTTGTGCATGAATTGATGCCTGCTACTAAAAGGGTTAAATTGTGTCAGGCTAAGGTAAAAGGAAAGTTTTTAATATCAGAGATTGAAAAAATTTAGTTTTTTTTTCTAGTGCCTAAACCTCGGTTTACTTCTGCTACTGCAGAGTTTAAAATACTGTGTTATTGGTTTGTTAAAGTTTTAGTTGTTATAATAAAATAATGCTTGTTCTGTTGTACTTGGAATGTGTTGTATAATATTTTTAGGAAATGATTAATCATCTCAAAAAATTACAACCTCAAATTACACTTACTACAATAAAAAAAATCCTAAACCACCTAATATTTGCAAAAATATATAATTATCACAAATGATAATGACTTAAAAATGTAAGAATAAGAATAGCAGCACTTCCACTCATATTTATAAAGTGTGCTTTATTTTTTTTTTTTTATAAAGTGCTCGACATAATATACATTTATACATGTGTATTATATGTAGCAATTTTTATATTTATAAATATGATGGGTGGTGTTGTATAGTTCTCTTTTTCAATATCTCCATATATTAATCTTACAAGAGTTTGTGGTCAGCCTATAGCTGCTTCTGCTTTTCCAAAACAAGATAACATTTTGTCACACGTACCAGGTTGATTAAAATGTTATCATATTTGTACAGTATGTGGCCAAGTCTGTTAAAGAGCTGATTCTATTGTATAATGCTTGTGTTGCAAGCCATATCTGATACCTAAGATGCTAGTGAGTTTATGATGCTATCCAGATCTGAAAGCTGTAGAAAACATCTCTTGGTTCTAAGTGCTAAGAAAAACTCCCAATCTTCAATTCCCAATTTTCACTCACTTTAAGTATTGATGTCTGCAAATGTCTAAAATATTTACTTTACTACAATGTTATTTTTTCCCCCAGATTAAATATCAGGAAGCATGGAACAACATTAAGACACATTACACTTCTGTGAATGACTCCCCTCTTATGCTAACAGCAAAAGAGGCAGCCAAGAACGCCAACAATGTATGTATTATACCATCTTCAAATATTCAGTTTACCTTGCTCATGTGTTTTTAGTGATTTAGTTTTTAACCCTTTACTGAACTTTTATATATATTGTGAAAACTAGCATCAACAGTAGATCTTTAAGGACTCAGACACTCATTTTCTTCTTATCTTTAAGGGCTTTTCTTGCCCAATTTTATTAAAAGAAAGTTCAGAAAAAAACACCATAACAGGAGTTTCCTATGCAGGGGTATTCAGCATTTGTCTACTATCCAAAAAACAAACATTCAGCCTTTCTGGCTTGCACTTGCAGCACTGCTACTCTGGCCTTACACTCCAGGCCTTGTCTGTCTTCTACAGACTGCTTGCCCACCAACATTTGGACCATAGACTTAGCAGCGCCTTTGCTGCTCTGGCTCACATCTCCCTCCTAGCTTAAGCTCTTCTGATTCCTGGGCCAGACCTCCTGTCTGCTGGGGTGGAGCCCAGAACCATGGTCAGGTCACAACTAATAGCCCAGCACACACCTAACAATTAGTGTGCTGGTGGTTCTGAATTCCTGGACCCAGGATTGAAGATTTTATCCCACCCAGATCATTTTGAAATCTCCAGGCTCCAGGTCCCAAAATAGACTTTACCAACCACTGAGGAAACTGAAAAGCCAGTTTCCTCTCCATGAAGCCAACCTCCTGGAGCCCTTCAACCTGCCTGGTTGAGAATTCTGGGTTATAATCTCTTTCTAGACCCTGGTAGGGCAACGCTCTGCCATAATATATATGTCCATTTTTGATTATACAGACATCCTATAAGCAAGCTTTTGCAAAGTAATAAAGCACTGATTGGCTCTGAGCGTTGGCCCATTGTCACCTAGACTGAGTGTGCTGCTGTTTACAAAAGGCAAATATAAAGACAGACTAAAGTTATAATAAACGCTTACATATACTCACAGGTACTTAAGCAAATCCTCCTACATAAGCTGTACCTGTTTATCTGCAGCCCTCTCTTCTCCACAGCCATTGAAAGTATGGAGTTTACAAAGCATTTTTTAGCTCCAGAAGGCAAGGGGCATGGATTTGATGTCACACCCTACAAAGTACACAGCTGAGTGTAATCTGAGACATAAGTGTAGGGAAAGGACACATCCCCTATAAAGAGTCTCATAGGAAAACAGGAACAACTGGGGCTGTCAGTCACCTGCTGTGTACTGGAGGGGTGGTGGGGCCATCAACTGCCAGAAGCGACTCATTTCATAGGTTTATAAATGTATGCTTAACTAGATGATATGATCTTCTTGATGTTCAACTTTAAGGAAACAAGTTGCAATAGTTTTCAAACCTTTTTTGTTTTGGTGATTAACTGTTTGATATTATTAATGAAACCATAAATATTAAAGGAATAATGTTCAAACCAACAATTTAAAGAAAATGCAGAACTATTTTATTTCACGTAGTCTATGAAAGATTTCTAAATAAACTTTCTTAAATAAAATACAAATTTTCTTAAATAAAATTTCTTAGAAAATAAAAAATGTTACCAGTTTGTAAACTATTTTTATTCTCAAGAAATTTTGTTATGCCCTGCGCGCCAGTTGCGGCCAGTCCCAGTTTGTGAATCAACAGCAATTAGTATTTAGACTCTAGAAACTTAAATACTAGCAGTTGTTCTTTTATTAATTTCTGTTGTGTTTTTAGCTAATATTCTGTGTAGTATTACTTTACTATTGATTTCTGTCCTGCTTGGGCAAAAACATTTAAATTGTGAATCTCTGTTTTCTAGAAACTCTACACATCTGGCTGGGACAATATCAAAGCCACCGGCTACTTTATGCCACATGATGCTGTTCAAATAAGACATGCCAAAAAGAGTGGCATTGCCCAGAGTGAGGTAATCATGTCTGCAGATTATTTAGAGATCATATAGTGTTGGGATTTTGGGAATTGCTTTAGTCCTAATTTGTATGCACATGTGTTTTTTTTTTTTAAATTTATGCCTGCACAGTCACTTTTAGAAGAACATTAACAAAACTCATGCAATCCTAATGAGCCTTTTGTTCCCAGTTTAAGAATAAAAATATGAAATGCAGTCTTTATTACTTTATCGTTCCATGTTTTTGTAGCTAAATGCAATCCCACTTTAGAAAAGAAATTGCAGTTCTTTTGCAAAACAGCACAAGTATTTTTAGCAAACTTCATTCAGTGCCTAATCTATTGCTGTTTCAGACGCATGAATTTAACCGCTTCAGCCCTGGACCATTTGGCTGGCCAAAGACCAGAGCACTTTTTGCGATTCAGCACTGCGTCGCTTTAACTGACAATTGTGCGGTCATCCTTTTTTTTCCACAAATAGAGCTTTCTTTTGGTGGTATTTGATCACCCCCGCGGTTTTTATTATCTGTGCTATAAACAAAAAAAGAGCAACAATTTTGAAAAAAACACATTATTTTTTACTTTTTGCTATAATAAATATCCCCAAAAAATATATAAAAAAAAAAAATTTTCCTCAGTTTAGGCCGATACGTTTTTCTTCTACATATTTTTGGTTAAAAAAAATCGCAATAAGCGTATATTGATTGGTTTGCGCAAAAGTTATAGTGTCTACAAAATAGGGGATAGTTTTATGGCATTTTTATTAATAATTTTTTTTTTTTACTAGTAATGGCGACGATCAGTGATTTTCATCGTGACTGCGACATTATGGCGGACACGTCGGACAATTTTGACACATTTTTGGGACCTTTGGCATTAATACAGCGATCAGTGCGATTAAAAATTCATTGATTACTGTAAAAATGTCACTGGCAGTGAAAGGGTTAACACTAGGGGGCAGTGAAGGGGTTAATGTGTGTCCTAGTTTGTGTTCTAACTGAAGGGGTATGGGGACTGTGCAGGGAAGATAACAGATCACTGTTCATACTCTGTATAAACAGACGATCTGTCAGTTATCCCCACAGAGAACTGGAAACTGTGTGTTTACATACACAGTTCTGGGTTCTCCGTGTGCCCCAAGCGATCGCGGGAGCCCATCGGTGATCGAGACCGCCGGGCACTCGCATCAGCTCGGGGAGCGAGCGGGGGGGTGCACACGCGCCCCCTAGTGGACACAGGGCGAAACAACGTTACATAACGTCATTTCGCCCAGCCGTGCCATTCTGCCGCAGTACAACTACGGCGGCTGGTCGGCATGTGGTTGATGAACTTCCTGCAGTCACTTCTTCAGTGGGAAGATCCACTTATTATAATCATTGATCAGTACTAGTGAGAAGCAGTAAGTCAATCACATGAGCAGGAAATTATATGTCGGATGGAAGATTTGCAAATAAAGAGTATAGTGAACGTCCCTATTATTGCTAAAAAAAAAAATGATTAAAAAAAAACATATTTGGTTTATTTTGTCAATTTTAGAACTTCGTATCTGACTGTAAATAATAAAAGGATTTTTATTAACACTAAGGGCTGATTAATAACACAGAGACTGTGGCCCTCTGGGATTTAAGGGAAGGGTAGGTGAGAAGTAGAAAACATTTTTCACGATGCCCCAACCATTGTCCAGTTTTTTTTACTACACAGGTGGAAATTGTACTTGGGAGCTAAATAAAGGGAAGGTGGGAATTTGTTTTCACACAGGGGCTATTTGCTGATTATGTCCACCATTGCAGGTAATAAAATATACAAACAAACGTATGTTGTCATATTCTCAGAGTCAAATATACTGTCTTATGTTTCCTCTATTTAGCTGAAATACAAAGCTGACTACATCAAACAACTAGGCCACTATGTTGGAGTTCCCAATGCAGATGCTGATCCTAAACTTAAGTGGTTCAAGCATGTCAACATTATGCAGAATGACAGAGAATACAAGAAGCTGTATGAAAAATTGAAGTCCAAGATCCACATCCCTCCTGACATGGTACATCTGGAACAAGCCAAAATTGGACAGAGCTTGGCCAGTGAAATTGATTATCGTACTCATCTTCACCAATGGACATGCCACCCTGACCAGAATGACTGCATACAAGCCAGGAAGGCCTATGACTTACAGAGTGATGTGAGTGATTGAGGAGTATTCCTAATCTGCAACAGCTCAATACAGATTAACCACTAATGTAATTTTTTTTTCTTTTTAGGCCGTATACAAATCTGACCTTGAATGGATCCGTGGTTGTGGATGGATTCCTCTGGACTCTGTAGAGCACCAGAAAGTGAGGAAGGCTCAAGAGCTGGTCAACCAGGTCTGTATAAAATTATCATTATTCCATTGTGGAGTATGAAGGGTATGTTTGGGCTTTATAGTTTGCCGTTTTCATACGTCTTCATACTTCATATGATGTGCAGGTAGTGTGCTATTACAAAGCCATCTAGTCAATATTAAGCACCTCCTCATTTATCTAAAGCTAAAAAATGAAGGCTACAGTAAATGAAGTAATGTATTCCTTATTTTTTTGCAGAGAGCCTACAAAAAGGATGCAGTTGACAACTTTGAAAAGTTCTCCCATGTGGTTGATACACCTGAAATTGTGCTTGCCAAGGCCAACGCCATCAACCAAAGTGATGTAAGCATATATTTCCTTAAAGTGGAAGCAGCCATTTGTCACATGAACCAGTGTTCGATAGAATGTCAATTATTCACTGTGGATTTCTGAAATCATGGGTCTACAGAGCATCATTGAAGCTTCTTGCTTCAGTGATACCATTGTATCTGGGTGTGCATTATATTGCTTCAATCAACTAAATTAAATGACTATTTGACATGCTGCTCTGGGGCACATTTTTTATGTGTATGTAAATCTAAAATCTTTTTAGTATGTTTAGCATCATGTCACACTATACACAGTTTTCCTAACCAAATTATTTTTTTTGTGAATGTTTTGCAACGTTTTATTTTTCTAATCTGGAAAACCTGGCAGTGTTAAGCTCTTGCCTTGAAATGATCAGACGCATTATCAGCCTGCTATACAGGTGCATCTCATAAAATTATAATATCATAAAAAAGTTAATTTATTTCAGTAATTCAATTTAAAAAGTGAAACTAATATATTTCAGAGATGCGTTACACACAGAGTGATAGAGTTCAAGCATTTCTTTCTTTTAATTTTGATGTTTACGGCTTACAGCTAGATGCAAACCCAAAATTCAGTATCTCTGAAAATTTGAATATTACATAAGACCAATAAAATAAAGTTTTTTTAAAACAGAAATGTTGGCTTACTGAAAAGTATGTCCATGTACAGTATAGTATGCACTCAATCCCCTTTTGCATTAATTACTGCATCAATGCGGTGTGGTATGAAGGCGATCAGCCTGTGGCACTGCTGAGATGTTATGGAAGCCCAGGTTGCTTTGATAGTGGCCTTCAGCTCGTCTGCATTGTTGGGTCTGGTGTCTCTCATCTTCCTCTTGACAATTCCCCACAGATTCTCTATGGGATTTAGGTCAGGCAAGTTTGCTGGCCAATCAAGCACAGTGATACCATGATCATTAAACCAGGTATTGGTACATTTGGCAGTGTGGGCAGGTGCCAAGTCCTGCTGGAAAATAAAATCAGCATCTCCATAAAGCTGGTCAGCAGCGGGAAGCATGAAGTGCTGTAGAATTTCCTGGTAGAGGGCTGTGCTGACTTTGGACTTGATAAAACACAGTGGACCAACACCATTGCAGATTGACAACGCTGCTTCTAATTTTAAGGTATCAGCTTAACTTTCTCAGTCAGCAACAGGAAATTCTGTTACTGGCAGAAACTTTAGTGAAGAAACTTTGCTATTGAAAAAAACAATTTGTCTAAGAAAACTGTATACAGAGAGACATAATGCCAAGCATACTGAAAAATAGATTTTGGGTTTACATGCACAGTTAACACTACTTTTGTAGTTTCATAATCCTCACGTGTATATTTTGTAGTAGAAAAAAAAAGTAAACGCAGCCTTAAATATAACAGCTTGATTAAAAATATTTATCATAGCACACCGGATAAACCAATAAACCAAACACACAAACTGACTTATAGAAGCAAGTTAAAATATTTACAGATATATTTAGAAATTGTGTGGGATAAATGAGAATATAATCAGATTAGAGATAAAAATAACTGAAATAAAGTAGCACGTATAGGGAACAATTTTTCGTCGCATAGTAAATTCTTCTCATCCTTTTCCCAGCTCTAAATTACTATTGACATGATAGACAATTGCTGAAAATCTGTGTAGCAACTGTTAACACCCCATAAAGTATCTTAAATCATTTTATGATGCAAAAAATATAAAAAAAAAAATATATATATATATATATATATATATATATATATATATATATATATATATATATATATATTTTTTTTTTTTTTGAAATTATTGAATTGAAACTGTGGTGGGCTGACCACTTTCAACCCATGGGCGATGATAGCTGAGAGTTTATGGTGAGGTAATGCAAACTAAGACCTTCTTCTCACTATGCATTATGTGTTATAGCAAATAAGTTATTGCAAGCCATTACCATGTATTAAAGTGATTGTAAAGTCTTACCTGCCCTGGGTAGTGGTTTTGCACAGAGCTGCCTGGATCCTCCTATTCTTGGGTTCCTCTTCGGTGCTCCTGCCCCCCCCCCCCCTCCTGTTGAGTGCTCCCAAAGCAAGCAGCTTGCTATGGGGCACCCGAGCCGAGCTGCAGCTCCGTGTGTCCATTCTGACACAGAGCTGTGGTTGGGCCACGCCCCCTCTCTCTCCTGATTGTCTAACTGACTTTGATTGACAGCAGCTGGAGCCAATAGTGCCGCTGCTGTGTCTAAGCCAATCAGGAGGGAGAGTCGCGGACAGCCGAAGGATTCATGCTCATTGCTGGATAGAGATGGGACTCAGGTAAGTATTAGGGGGCTGAGGGGGGCTGATGTGCACAGAAGGCTTTTTATCGTAATGCATTAAGATAAAAAAAACTTCTGCCTTTACAACCCTTTTAAGGTGTGCTAAGGCAGCACATTCACTTTACAAGGTATGGCATTACACCTTAATGCACTAAATATTAGAAATTCTTAAAGCCCAATAGAACATTTGGTTTAAATTAGTTTAAAGCGCTTTGTGTTTTCTTTAAAAAACAGCAACAGCTTGTGTGTAAAACCCTGCCCCTGGCCAGCATGCTGCAGAATGGGACCCTTGCTCTCTGTGTGGAAGTAGTGGCCTTATTTCATAGGTTTGACACTTCTCCTGCTGAATCAGAACCAGAACTTCCCATACAGCAGGGAGCTTGAGCTTTGCAGATTGCAATAAGCTGAATCTCCACAGAAAGAAAGGGTCCCACTCTGCAGTCGCTACCAAGTGACAGGCTTTTTTCTCACGTTGTGGCTGTAAAAAGCTGTAAGGTAGTGAACACCTTTTGTTTTGATGAACCTGATATGTATTTAGCTGATTTAAACAAAAGGTTCAGTTGAGCTTTAATGCACCACACAGCATGTGCTTTGGGGTGCATGGCATTGTGGGGATGTTGCCTGATACAGTACCAGCACGTCCAGGAGCAATTCAAAACTATAACACACTGTGGTTTAGACCTTGCTGTGCAATGTGGTAACCTGCATTTTTTACATTGTGTTACCTTAAAGCACACACTACAGTTTTTTTGCGCAATCCAGAGGGTTGCACAAAAAAAACTGTCAGCTCCGGTCAGAGACACTGTACTAACCATGTGAGGTTAGTCCAGTGATCCCACCTGCTGAGCTGTTGTGTTCTGACAGGGGGACACTCCAGGCTCTGAAGGCTTTCAGCACTATTGTCTGGATTCACCTTGCTGCCTGATTGGCAGCTAGCTCAGCCTTGCTCTGCCTACTTCTATGCTATGGAGAAGAGAAGAGGGGGTGCAGTGTAGTCCTAACATACTTCCTGTCCTAGGGTGACAATGCTGGTTCTCAATAGCTATAGTCAGGCCCCATGTTAGAAATCATGGGGCCACATACATACAGCCCTCCTGAAGGGCCCCCCCAACCATGCCTACACCCCCCCCCCCCCGGGGTGCAGTGGAAAAGCAGCTCTGACTTTATCTGCCTACACCTCGAAAATGAAAAAAACTTCCCTCCTCTGATCCCATCTCCTGGGCCTCTCTGTTAACCTGATGGGAAATATAATATAAGCCAGTAGGAGTGAGGCTTTGGTCTAGTCAAATCCATTTATTCATTAGGCAAAAATGAACAATAAGGCTGCCCTGGGCCCCCTTGTTTAGCTGAGGGGGCCTGGGCCCAGTACAACAGGACCAGTTGTACTGCCTTATCAGCAGCCCTGGCTATAGTACAGTAAGTGAGTGCTGGAACCCTAGGATAGCAAGTGTGTTACTAACAAACTGCTTTAGGGACTAGTAAGCTGAAATACCTAAAATGTTTGTTTTTGAGTTCAGATGCACTGTATTTTTTTGTCTTTCTGTTTAGCTGAGATACAAAGAAACCTTTAACGCTGAAAAAGGGCAGTACATTGGCTCTGCTGAAACTCCTCAGATCACCCACTCCAGAGAGATGTCCAAACTTACCAGTGATGTAAGTTGATTTTCATTATATCAAACTAGCTTAGTGACACAGGTTTGATGTCTGTTGTTAAAAACATCAATATTTTTTCCTCCAGAAACTGTACAAAGACTCATGGGATAACGCCAAAGCTCTGGGTTACCAACTGGATGAAAAGTACATTCCTATTGTTGGAGCCAAACACTCAAAGCTTGTTTCAAGTGATGTAAGTAAAGTTGTTTGTAATTAAAGTTGTGATATTTAATGGATTTTTCTCATCTGAGGCCTGTAAACAAAGCCATGACTAATTTAAATATTTGTTTTATAGCTGAAGTACAAAGAACATTATGAAAAGGAGAAAGGACACTACCTTGCAGGCATCACAATTGATGACTTCCCAAGTGTTGTGCGTTCATTACAATTCCAGAAGATGAGGAGCATGGTAAGACTGTTTATTCATGTACAATAGCAATTTGCTAAACAATATATACACTTGCCAGGTATACAAAAAAACTGACAACCAGGATGAAATTTACACAAAATGTAATGCCCAAGGAGAATTTGAAGCAAAGGAAGAGAGTTTTTAGATTGAAGATAAGGATGGAATTAGTGCATATACAGGTCCTTATAGGGTTCGCTGTGAAGGTACTCATTTTTTTATCCAGGTCATGGTGTAGCTAATAGTAGTTAGGCACATTGAACTGGACTTGCTTTGCATTGTTGAATACATTTGGACACTTGGAAGAGTGCTGAAAACTCTTCAGCATTTCAGAACAAGACCAGTTGAACGTGACTAACTACTGCTAGACTGCGAGCTATAGATAAGGTTGAGCTGTTGGGTTTCCTGCATTTTTAAGTTGTGAACTGGAGGCCTCTGCACCACCATCCTCGGCCTCCGCATACACACGGTGTGTGAAAAGATAAGACCCTCCAGTCATAGGTTAATGTCACACTACATCTGAAATCACAAATTCTAGATTCTGCTGGAGTGCTTGTATGCATGTGATTATAGGCTTGAAGCTGAAATTCTTGCTGGTCAAGTACAACCAAACTAGACCATAACCTAATGTGTATTTAATTCAGACATGTCTGTTCATAACAGTGAACAGATCTAAAATCCCTATTAAGCAATGGCTTTGATAAGAGTACTGAATTGTCTAGCAGTTGATAAGAACAATGCAAATGATATTACAACTAGGTTTAAACCAGCTCATATAAATTCAGTTAGAACTTTACCAGAAATGTAGTTGGATCTGTATACCCACGTAGGACTGTTTGCATAGGATACTTCTTCTGTCTTGTTATGTTATAGTTTCTTATTCATTCATTTTTCCTAGCTGCCCTACAAGAAGAATTATGAGGATAATAAAACAAAGATTCATCTTCCAACTGACATGATAAACAACGTTGTTGCCAAGAGATGCCAACAGATCCTGAGTGACATTGAATACCGCCGATATCTCCACGAATGGACATGCCTACCAGACGAACAGGGTGTCATTCGCGCCAAAAAAGCCAATGAGATTTTGAGTGATGTAAGTAACAAAACAACAAAAATATTTTATATTTATTTTTAAGTTTAATTTTCATATGTATTCAAAAATTGCAGATTTCTGATAAATACAGACACTGGAAAGAAAATCAAATATCTATCTCAAAATATTCTAGCTGAAAAAATCCAGGTTAACCTACATATTGTTTTGTCTTTGCAGGTTCTCTACAAGGAGGATCTTACCTGGCTGAAGGGCATTGGATGCTATGCGTGGGACACACCCCAAATCTTGCTTGCTAAGAATTCTTATGACCTTCAGAGTCAAGTGAGTAACACTAAGGGGTGGATATATAAAAAAGAAGTATGGTAGTACTGCAGAGATACCGCTGTTTTTTTTTTCTCATTTAGCACTGCAGCACAGTTATAAAGCACAGCAACGTGCTTTGCAAATGTGTCCTAAAGTAACCAAAACCCATTAACTTTAATGATATAAAATATGAAGAAAAGCAGTGAGCAAGAGAGGGAGCCAGCATTTCATCTGTCAAAGACATTTGACTGAGCTCTTTGCCGATCACTGAGTTTTCACTACAGTGTAATGCAGAGAACCCTCCAGATTGCACTGTAGGTGCCACGCCACGGCCTGCCTTTTATTAACAAATCAGAACACACAGACAGAGTGTGCAGTAAACACTGAAGAGTAGTTAGAGGAATCCTAGTTGGTACGTTACAGTGGACCCCAAGCCAAAATTTTTTGTTTTTAGTAGTTTTGGATAGGGTGGGGAAAGATTGCAATCTCTGTAAGTGGCTATCGCTGCCTGGGTTCCTGTTGGGGAGATTTTCCTTTTACTTCCTGCCCCAGTGATCTCTCTCACTGGAAAAAAAAGGTTTCATTGTTTTACTGATAGGGTTGTCACAGGAACGGGTTTATGCCTATGCTATAAACCCTACCTTTAATACTATGGAAATGCATCCCATCTCTAAGTACCTATCTGCTGGTAGTTTCATTTTTCCTTCTGTTTTGGCAATTATACATGTCTGCACTCTCACAGAATTACACTAACATTAGCAAAAGTCTTATAACAGAATGAACATTGCTCTTATTGTAAACATATACAGTACACCTGTATAATTACTTTTCTTCATGTGTTGTAGATTAAATACCAGAAAGCAAGCAAGGACAATTACCAGAACTTTAGCGTTGTTACCGACACTCCTGTGTACGTCACAGCTGTCCAAAGTGCCATCAACGCCAGTGACGTAAGTACCATTGGTCCATGGTCCAGAAATGGACAATGCATGGCTGACAGTTTAATGTGCTTTACAATCATGCAATTTAATTCTCTTCCTGTTTAGCGTAAGTACAAAGAAGACTACGAGAAGAACAAGGAGAAATACACAACTGTTCTGGAAACTGTAGACTACAACCGCACTCAGAACCTGAAGGATCTGTTCAGCCATGTAAGTATCAACACAATGTTTTGAGTTTAATGGCTAAGCCCCATAACTACAGTTTGCTAATAGGTGAACTTTTATTCTTCAGAACCTGTACAAACAAGCCTGGGATACTATTAAAGCCACCAGCTACCAGCTTCCTGCGGACACAGTGTCCTTGGCATTTGCTAAGCAAAACAAGCACATTGCCAGTGCTGTAAGTATGTTACCAGTTGTGTTTAAAGCTAATTTGTAATGAGAAAAATTGCAAAAAGACATTTTAGTTCTCTTCTCATCTCATAATAGACAGCAATTAGTATCTGTGAGTCTAAGGAAAAAGACTTGACTTGCCTAAGAATTGTGTTTTTGCACACAGTGGCAAATTAATATGGAGGGGTTGATTGGATCATGACTGTACATCTGGATGCCCTCTGAATGTGTGACTTTAATTTTCATTAGTCCTGCTTATCACGAATGCTAGAACCAAATGCCTTTAGAGCCCATTCACACAGGGACGACTTGTCAGGCGACCTAGTCGCCTGACAAGTCGCCTACCGTTCTGTGCTATGGAACCGTTCTAAGGGGAGCGACGCAAGTCGCTCCGACTTAGAAAAAGGTTCCTGTACGACTTCGGGGGCGACTTGGGGCGACTTGCATAGACTTCTATACAGAAGTCGTTTTGCAAGTCGCCCGGGCAGTCGTTTGCAGGTCGCCTCGCTGAGGCGACCTGCAAGTCGTGTTGCCCCTGTGTGAATGGGGTCTTAAGCTGATATCTCTTTAATTGTACTCTGGGTCTCATTGCTACATTGCTAACTGTTGATTATCTTCTTTTAGCTGAAGTACCGTGAGGAATATGAGAAGTTTAAAGCGCTTTATACTTTGCCAAAGGGTATCCAAGATGATCCAAGCACAGCAAGATGTCTCAGAGTTGGAAAACTTCCCCTGGATGTGAGATTCCTCATCTTATTGCATAATTTTTAAAGAACATTTACTTGCAAATAAATACACACATATCACATTATTATTTTTATAGCATGGAAGCAGTGATAAAATTAATTGGTAAAGAATTGCTAGAAAATAATTAGAAAGTCAAAGGAAATTATTCACTTTTTACATACATATATCCCCTTCTTAAAAACTGAGACCAAAGTTCCAAAAAAAACGAGAAATAGAGGGGATATTTGTGGTATGTAAACACTAGCCAACACTTTAAAAAGGAATTCCATTTTTTTTTCATATGAAAAGGAGGGTGTTTTGACATTCAAATTTTAGAACTGTAAAAAGTCCTATTACAATCTCATAGCTGTAAAGTATGCCTCACAAATTATCTTGCATATGCTGATTTCGATCTAATGCATTTCTTTAAACAAAGTCTGTCCCTTCAAGGATGCATATGCAATTCAAGTGATAAGATTAATTTCATGTAATGGATCATAATGCGCTATTTTAAAATGTATGCCTGTGAAGCATATATAAAAAAAAAGAATAATTATTCCTCATCTGATATGAAGGACCAGTCGGGCATGTGGAAGTGAAATGAGAACCTCAGAATAAGGTTCCCTTACACAGGGGTCATCCTGCCTCGCACAAGCCACTGTTCACAATGGCTGCCAAATAAATCAATACATATCACATAATACATACACATTTAGTGAATATGTATATATAGTATATTTATATGTATATAACATAGAAGCAGTGCTAAAATAAAATGATAGCTGCACCGAAATGGAAAATATTAGTAGACAATAGCCAATATAGTCAAATAACGTTCCTATTAAAGATGAATCCTAAATGTCCCACAAATGTCAGATGTCCCAAAAAATGTCACTTGGTGAATTTTATAGTTGTTTATTGAAGATAAAAGTAAAAAAGTACAGCCAATGCGTTTCAGGGAATTGACTCCCCCTTCTTTAGGGCTGTATTTCTTGGAGAATAGTTATACTCTGCGAGGGTTAAATATATTCGATCAGTGGCTCTGTAGTGTGCCGGTGCTGTGAAGCAGAGACAGCCTGGGCGCTCCTCTCCAGTCATCTAAGTGTTCCCTGCGGCAAAGCCTCCGTTCTTTTTATAAGAAAGGTAGCAGCCCTTGACCCCAATGGAGTCTATCACCTACAATTGGGATACAACCCATTGGAAGCAATTCCCTCCGCACAGTAACTTGAGCGGCACCAGTCGAGCGGCACCAGTCGAGCGGCACCAGTCTTCCACTCAAATGTGATACAAACGTCAGATGACAGCTGGCTGTGCATGTACAGCCTTTTGTATTAAGTCTGTGTTCCTACTGAAGAGGAGGAGGCTTTAAATTATACTCTTAAAGACATATTTATTTGTAATATTTAATAAGACAGCTGTCACATATAAAGTATCTAATCTAAAAAAACTTGAGTTAAAGCAGAGTTACACCCACCCTAAAGTGGAAGCTCCGCTTATCTGCTTCCTCCCCCCGTCCAGTGCCACATTTGGCACCTTTCGGGGGGGGAGCTTTTAATTTGTTCGTTGAGGGGGGGGGAGCGGAAAATTACATGTAAGCTACAGTCTGTCACCAGCTTTAAACGAGAAGCTTGGGGTACTAAAAAACAAACAAACATACATACTCACCTCCATGCTGCAGCTGTCAACCCCCCTCCCCCCCTGTTCTAAGAACAAGAACAGAACAATCATCTGACCGCTGCTGGATCTATTCTCGGTCTTCCTGGAGCAAAGAGTGGTCACTGTCAGTCAAGACTCTTCACTGTGTACTTTCAACACTCACTTGAGCACTTGGCTGGGGAGGGACGTGCGTAGCTGGCTTTGGCTCTCAGCTGAAAGCCAGAGCCAGCTGCCAATCAGACAACTTTGTGTATCCCAAAGTTATTGTCAGGATCCTTCCAGAGTCTGGAGCGGCTCTGTGACATCACCTAGCCGAAAAAAAGGGAAAAAAATAATTGCGCTTCAAAATATCTAAAATGTGAAAAGGAGCAGCGAAATCTAAATGTGACACAAACACATAACATAAGTAGGAAAAATGGAATGATTCGCGCTATATAAATTGGTAAATGTGTGGCTGTTTAGTCACACCAAAAAACACTAAATGCAACCTGTGTAAATAAATACATAACCATACGTGCAATAGTGTATCTTAATCAATACAAACAAATGTGGAAAATAAAGTCCAAACAAAAATAAACGTATTAAAAAGTCATTTGTGAATGGAAAAAAATTTATAAAAAATAGTCCATGAGAAGAACCCAAAGAAAGTGAAAATAGCAATCACGGGTTTTTCAACCACATGGAGCCTCAGATATGTGGGACCACCACCGACAGTAAGAGCCTGGCCGCTTACCAGAACCCCATGACCCCCCGTTACAGAGGGTCTAAAGGGCTTTTGAGATCCTAGTAATCCGAACTATCCAGGAACAGGGATGGAGATGGAAACTGGAAGGAGCATCAGGTGCTGAATTGAAGATGGATGGGTCCACAGGAAGGGGGCTCAGCCCTCAGCAAGGCATTATTATCATAGGAAAGAAGAAAGGGAGGGCTCCCATAGTGTAAAATCCGGTTGTAATTTATTATAAAAAAATATATAAACACTCACATGTAAAATGAGATAATCAGTATCATCAGACAATCAGCATCATCAGACGGAAGAACAGACTGTGGCACCGGCCGGATGACCACAGATAGCTCGTCCTGTTAGATGTACAGCAGCAATGGGAGGTGGTGCGATGATACCGCTCAGCCTGGGCAACCGGATTTTACACTATGGGAGCCCTCCCTTTCTTCTTTCCTATGATAATAATGCCTTGCTGAGGGCTGAGCCCCCTTCCTGTGGACCCATCCATCTTCAATTCAGCACCTGATGCTCCTTCCAGTTTCCATCTCCATCCCTGTTCCTGGATAGTTCGGATTACTAGGATCTCAAAAGCCCTTTAGACCCTCTGTAACGGGGGGTCATGGGGTTCTGGTAAGCGGCCAGGCTCTTACTGTCGGTGGTGGTCCCACATATCTGAGGCTCCATGTGGTTGAAAAACCCGTGATTGCTATTTTCACTTTCTTTGGGTTCTTCTCATGGACTATTTTTTATAAAATTTTTTCCATTCACAAATGACTTTTTAATACGTTTATTTTTGTTTGGACTTTATTTTCCACATTTGTTTGTATTGATTAAGATACACTATTGCACGTATGGTTATGTATTTATTTACACAGGTTGCATTTAGTGTTTTTTGGTGTGACTAAACAGCCACACATTTACCAATTTATATAGCGCGAATCATTCCATTTTTCCTGTGACATCACCTGACAGCGGGCTTTATATTTCAGGGAAAATATTATATTTTCTAATAGTGGAGCTAAATCGATGTTCGATTTCAACCTTAGTGAAATTGAATAAACACATTTCTAACAGTGAATGTAGTTTTCATTCATTCAGGGATGTTCATTTACTCCAGTTTTTTTGAGGCACTTTCACACGACATTGGTAATGTCATCAAATGTACTGGTGAGAATTTTCGTATGAATGTTTGTTCATAAATCTATTAGCGTAGTCAGCTTTAGATGGACATTTGTTTTTTTTTAATTGAATTTAAACTGGAACTTTACCCATAATAACTTGATAAAAAATAATGTTCTTTAGCAAGGAACATAAATTCCACATTAAAAATTATGCTACCAAAATTAGTGTGTGCTGTAAATTGCCTCCAGCATTGCTCTTGTTTCTTCTTTGCTGGAGGCTGCCAATTTGCTGAATTCCAGAACCCTAAACAGCAGTGAATCATAAAGCTTAACTAAACCCAATCGATCAAACAGTTTAAAAATAGTTACAGTGTCCTCAACCAAACTGTCAAACCATCAAATGGCTGGTGTCATAACTGATCCCATGTATAGCACCATGGCAGTTGCGGATCAAACAGAAGCAGCTTCCTTGGCTGTAAAGAATAGGAGGATAATTCCACTTTAAGGCTGTCAGCAGATCGGCCTCTGCAAACTGAGAGCAGCTGAGCATGTGCAGAGCAGGGTTAGGCAGTGTATTACTGGATTTTAAACAGTACAGGCCCTTTTTTTTAATGTTTTACATAGCTATACCTAGAAAAGGGGCCAGCCTGAAGTGATCTAGCAGGTCTTCATTTTCTGACTAAAGTTCCACTTTAAGTGGCAAATAAATTAAAGCCCAATTCAAGCTAACAGATTTAGGGACTTAGAGCAATGTTAGCAGTTTTTTTTTTTCGTTTTTTTAATTTTGGAAAAAAAGATATAGGCCATATGAATAAAAGCTGACTGTTGTATGCACCCATGGCACTGTAATAAATGGCTTTCCCAGTCTCATGTAACTGCCATTTGGCCTGTTACAGGAAGTGGAGATTAATGCATCTACAGGCAGGATCAACAGATAATAAAACTAACCGGAAGACTCAGGAAAAAAAAAAACTGCAGCTCTGATGCTATTCCCAAAGTCAATTAAATATATTGTCATTGATTTTGCACTTAGTTATGCTATAAAGGGTCAATCCACATACAACTGAACTACCCTCTGACATCTAATGTCTCCTTGGAACCCCAGTAGTAAGAACTAGTAAGTTCCTGGTACACTACTCTGTTACTAAATGTAACTCATGCTGTGTAAAATAATAGAAGACCCAGAAGGGAGGGTACATTCCCCACACATCACTAGGTGCGAGTCCCTTTTTTCAGATTATTTGGATCTGTCCCTTTTAGAATACGCTGAAGGTGTGGCAGAACTCCTAAGTACATGAAAATTGTTTTTCATCCATTCTTAAATGTGTTTTGACAGCGTTTATACAGAGAGACCTATGAAAAGAACAAGGCTAAGATCCACATCGCTCCGGACATGTTGGAGATCGTTGCTGCCCGGGAGACACAACACAAAGTCAGTGAAATTGAATACAGAAAATATCTTCATGAATGGATCTGCCTGCCTGACCTTCAACTCTACGTCCATGCCCGCAAAGTCAATGACCAGCTGAGCGATGTGAGTAGCAGGACTATGTTTTATACATTCAGACAACTTTGACAGTTTTATATATATATATTTAAAATAAACCTAATAGTATGGTTGTGAGTACTAGTCAAAATACTAAAAAGAAATCTTTCCACTTGCTAGATTGTGTACAAGGATGATCTGAACTGGCTAAAAGGAGTGGGCTGCTTCGTTTGGGACACACCTGAGATCCTGCATGCCAAGCATGCATATGACCTCCGCAGTGATGTAAGTGCAACAGCTTGGAATATTTCTGCACTACATTGTAGGAACAAATCTGTAAATCAGAACTTAAAAAAATGTCTGACTGCTAGGTATCACTGTTAGCAAACCAAAATGGTAAATAGACTGTTCACTTTGCAAAGGTGTTTTCACGTTGCAAGGGAATTTTTCTCAGAGCTTAGTCAATGAGGCAAAGCTCTGCTGATTCCCATCATCAAATCATATGCAAGCAAAAATATATATATTTTTTTTCCTTGCACTTAATTGGGTATTCTTTGCAAAGTGAATTTTCACTATCTACACTATGCTAAAGGAAAATGTCTTGCTTTATGAAATCAACCCTTTAAGATCTACAATAAGAGTATGGCACGAGGGCATCATGACACTGATATGGTAAGTCCCAGAACAGTGGCACTGGTGGAGGGGGAGATTCAATTAAGCTATGACAAAAAAATATACCAGAAACAAACAAATGTATCACAAAAAATTGTAGCACAGATCATTTGACATGTTATGAATACGGTACTTTACTTGGGTCCAAGAATGATGGCAAACAAACACATAGGATCTCAGAACACTGGGCTAAGGGCACTGATACTTGGGGGTCTAGCAAAATAACAAATTTCCAAAATGATTAACACAAATGTAATTTATCTCTAACAGTACAAATACAAAGCTAAAGCTGAAGAGTTGAAGAAGACGTTCTCCTCAGTGATGGATACTCCAGTCTATGTCCAGGCTGTCACCAGTGGCAAACAAAGCAGCGATGTGAGTATTGTTCATGTAAAGCACAAAGCGTCATAAAACTAATCATTGATAAAGCTGAATGCCTGTAGCTTTACTGAGGAAAAGGACATAGAGAAGATGCAATTGAATGTTTGCACTTTATATATTTCCCCATCATTGTTCAGAGAATTAAAATTCAAAAGTCACAATTTATATGTTTCATTTTCTCAGGTTGTGTATCACTCTGACTATGAGAAGAATGTTAGAGGAAAAGTTACTTCAAGCACCAACACAGTTGAACTGGACAGAGCCAGCAACGCCAACAAGATAAGAAGTGATGTGAGTGTGTCCCTTTTCTGTTCATGCACAAAAGAGAGATGTAAAGGTGTGCCAGCTATTTCACATTTAAAAAGAAATTTACATATGACTATAGAAATACACAGCATTAGGGTTAAAGTGCAGCATTACAGTTAGTTTCAAGATTAGTCAAATTCGTTTTGGATAGAGTAGCGTATGGTTAAATCCCTCTCAGATTTTATTGCTATATGTCACATTGGGGAGTTATCCCCACTTCTTTTTCTGTAGACGCAACAGGAAGTGGGAGGAAATCTCTTCAAAGTGAATTAAATCCTCTTTTAGATGGTTGACACAACAGGAAATGAGAGGAGATCTCTTTGAAATGAATGATATCCTCTTTTAGATGGTTGACACTGCAAGAAGTCTCCCCACTGGAAAATGTTCCCTCACTTACAGTAACAGTGACATAACTCACTAAGACAAAGAGAAGGTTGAATCTTCTCAGCTTCAATACAGACAGCAATAAAAAGCTTACAAAGTTTCCAACTCTTATCTACTATATCCAGAAAGTTTTACAACAAGGCAAATGATTGGTAAAGGACTACACATTTTTGAGTTTAAGAAAGTACTGTAATTTTTTAATGTGATGAGTTTATTGGCAATAATTAGTGCACACCACATGTACTAAATATTTTATGCCAAAAAACTGTATACTGGCACTAAACATCAATGTACGGTACCATCAAAGTGCAAAAGATAGATACAAGTCAAATCCGTACAATATAGCTAGATGGGCCTAAGATATTTAACAAAGTAAATAGACATATTGAGATGAAAAATAGACATATTGAAATGATATTCTAATTGTCATTTCCTGACTAACCTCTTGTATCTTCTTCCTAAGGCTCTGTACCGGGAGGCCAGCGTCCAATCCCTTCCCACAGGTTATACTCTTCCAAAGGATATGCCATCCATTGTACAAGCCAAGAAAGCTCAGATCCTTGGCAGCGATGTGAGTAGATTCTACTATTTACAATAGTACACTGATTTTCCAACAAAATACATGGAACTGCATGCTGGCTCCTGTTCCATTTTGCTAGAAATAGTGTTCTGACATCTGCCTTTGTTTTTATTTGCCAAAATAGTTGAAGTACAAAGAACTCTATGAACATGTGAAGGCTAAATCCTACACCCTGCCTGCAGATAACGTTAGCTTTATCAACATCAAGAACGTCAACAAAGTCCTTAATGAGGTAAGGAGTCATTAATTCATTCTCCAGTCATACCTTTGGAGCCTGCTCTTTGTTTAATGGTCTATTGTTCACTAACAGCAGCATATTCATGTAATTTTGTTAAACAGTCCTGTATAAATATTTTGAACTTTAAAACAGTGTAGTTCAGCAAGCTGTGTAATGTAAATCTCGAGGGGTGCTAAAAATATAATTCTATTAGAAAAGTGGCATAAACATTGTAATCTCTTATATGTCTCACACCGCATATGGTAAGGGTTTTTTCAAACACTCAGCACTCGGTGAGCAATCCGAATCAGCACTTGGGTGGATGTGCTGATGACATACAGACCAACCTGGACAAAGATTTGTTATTTTCAGCAAAGGTTTCAAACTTATAAAGTTGAAACTTTCTGCACTTTCTTGAAACTTTCTCCCACTTTCTTAGTAAAGGCTAGTGTTAGATGCTGTGCGTTCTAAAGCTAAATAGTTCACCTCCTCTGAGAGTGGGGTCAGCTGATTGGAAGCTCTCTTGACACTCCTGGCTCAGAATTTTAGGGAAGATATAATTTCTGCAGTCTCTCCCCTTGAATGTGTTGTCTCTAACTTTCCACCAGTAAATATTTGTAATAATAGCATTGGCCAAAGTAGGTTAAACTGAAATCCTTACATAAAGGAAGGTACCAGACCTAGCACAATTAGTTGGCTCTAGGGATGAGCTTCGAGTTTGAGTCGAACTCATGTTCGACTCGAACATCAGCTGTTTGCCAGTTCGCCAAACAGCGAACAATTTGGGGTGTTCGCAGCAAATTCGAAAGCCGCTGAACACCCTTTAAAAGTCTATGGGAGAAATCAAAAGTGCTAATTTTAAAGGCTTATATGCATGGTATTGTCATAAAAAGTGTTTGGGGACCTGGGTCCTGCCCCAGGGGACATGGATCAATGCAAAAAAAAGTTTTAAAAACGGCCTTTTTTTGGGAGCAGTGATTTTAGTAATGCTTAAAGTGAAACAATAAAAGTGTAATATTCCTTTAAATTTCGTATCTGGGGGGTGTCTATAGTATGCCTGTAAAGGGGCGCATGTTTCCCTTGTTTAGAACAGTCTGACAGCAAAATGACATTTTAAAGGAAAAAAGGTAATTTAAAACTACTCGCGGCTATTAATGAATTGCCGGTCTGACAATACACATACAAGTTCATTGATAAAAACGGCATGGGAATTCCCCACAGGGGAACCCCGAACCAAAATTTAAAAAAAATGACGTGGGGGGTCAGCCTAAATTACATACCAGGTCCTTCAGGTTTGGTGTGGATATTAAGGGGAACCCCGGCCAAAATAAAAAAAAAATGGCGTTGGGGTCTCCCTCAAAATCTATACCAGACCCTTCAGATCTGGTATGGATTTTAAGGGGAACCCCGCGCCAAAATAAAAAAAAAATTGGCGTGGGGTCCCCCCAAAAATCCATACTAGACCCATATCCGAGCACGCAACCTGGCAGGCCGCAGGAAAAGAGGGGGGGACGAGAGAGCACCCCCCCTCCTGAACCGTACCAGGCCACATGCCCTCAACATTGGGAGGGTGCTTTGGGGTAGCCCCCCAAAACACATTGTCCCCATGTTGATGGGGACAAAGGCCTCATCCCCACAACCCGTGCCCGGTGGTTGTGGGGGTCTGCGGGGATGGGCTTATCGGAATCTGGAAGAGCCCCCTTTAACAAGGGGGCCCCCAGATCCCGGCTCTCCCCCCTGTGTGAAATGGTAAGGGGGTACTCTTGTACCCCTACCATTTCACAAAAAACTGTCAAAAATGTTAAAAATGACAAGAGACAGTTTTTGACAATTCCTTTATTTAAATGCTTCTTCTTTCTTCTATCTTCTTTCTTCTATCTTCTATTTTCCTTCGGTTTCTTCCTCCATCTTCTTCTTCTTCTGGTTCTTCCTCCGGTGTTCTCGTCCAGCATCTCCTCCGCGGCGTCTTCTTCTCTTCATCTTCTTCTCCGGGCCGCTCTGCATCCATGATGGCATGGAGGGAGGCTCCCGCTGTCTGACGCTTCTGACGGTTCTTAAATAACGGAGGGCGGGGCCACCCGGTGACCCCTCCTCCTCTGACGCACGGGGACTTGACGGGGACTTCCCTGTGGCATTCCCCGTGATGTCAGAGGGGGGCAGGTTCACCGGGTGGCCCCGCCCTCCATTATTTAAGAACCGTCAGAGGAGGAGAAGCGTCACACAGCGCGAGCCTCCCTCCATGCCATCATGGATGCGGAGCGGCCCGGAGAAGAAGATGAAGAGAAGAAGATGCCTCGGAGGAGATGCTGGACGATAACACCGGAGGAAGAACCAGAAGAAGATGGAGGAAGAAACTGAAGGAAGATAGAAGATAGAAGAAAGACGATAGAAGAAAGAAGAAGCATTTAAATAAAGGAATTGTCAAAAACTGTCTCTTGTCATTTTTAACATTTTTGACAGTTTTTTTGTGAAATAGTAGGGGTACAAGAGTACCCCCTTACCATTTCACACAGGGGGGAGGGCCAGGATCTGGGGGTCCCCTTGTTAAAGGGGGCTTCCAGATTCCGATAAGCCCCCCACCCGCAGACCCCCACAACCACCGGGCAAGGGTTGTGGGGATGATGCCCTTGTCCCCATCAACATGGGGACAAGGTGTTTTGGGGGGCTACCCCAAAGCACCCTCCCAATGTTGAGGGCATGTGGCCTGGTACGGTTTAGGAGGGGGGGCGCTCTCTCGTCCCCCCCTCTTTTCCTGGGGCCTGCCAGGTTGCGTGCTCGGATAAGGGTCTGGTATGGATTTTTGGGGGGACCCCACGCCATTTTTTAAAAACATTTTGGCCAGGGTTCCCCTTAATATCCATACCAGACCTGAAGGGCCTGGTATGGAATTTAGGGGGACCCCCCACGTCATTTAAAAAAAAAAAATTTGGTTCGGGGTTCCCCTGTGGGGAATTCCCATGCCGTTTTTATCAATGAACTTTTATGTGTATTGTTGGACCGGCAATTCATTAATAGCCGCGAGTAGTTTTAAATGACTTTTTTTCCTTTGTAATGTCATTTTGCTGTCAGACTGTTCTAAACACGGGAAACATGCGCCCCTTTACAGGCATACTATAGACACCCCCCAGGTACGAAATTTAAAGGAATATTACACTTTTATTGTTTCACTTTAAGCATTATTAAAATCACTGGTCCCGAAAAAACTGCCTTTTTTAAAACTTTTTTTTGCATTGATCCATGTCCCAGGGGCAGGACCCAGGTCCCCAAACACTTTTTATGACAATAACTTTCATATAAGCCTTTAAAATGAGCACTTTTGATTATTCATGTTCGTGTCCCATAGACTTTAACGGTGTTCGCGTGTTCGAGCAAATTTTTTGCCTGTTCGCAAGTTCTGGTGCGACCTGAACAGGGGGGTGTTCGCCTCATCCCTAGTTGGCTCCTTGTTGCCAGCAGGATGCTGTCCTTGAGGTAGCCAGCGGCTGTCTTTTGGTAGTGTGTAGGACCCCCAGAGTGTGGAGTGTATTCACTTTGTTCATTTAGAAAAGAAAGGGGATGGTTAATGACATAATGATTAGCCCCTTCCCCCCACTCTGCATTCTAAAACATCTCCCGCTGCATCGGGGAGGAGAGGAGAGGAAGCCAGCTGCACTGCGGTGAGGGGGGGTGTGCAACACAAGGGAAGCCCAAGTAGTAGGGGGAATCGGCACTGCACAGCATGATTAGGGTGTACCCAGGCATGCATGGCACACCCCCTGCGCACACCTATGTTTAGCTGTACACTATTTTACAGCTTTTTAATCCAAACATTAATATTTACAAGTCAATTGGTAGCCTACCAAGACTTGTAAGATTGAGGCCAATGCTTTCTTGGAACAGGAAAAGGTGTTCCTATGTTTTATAGATATTTAGTTGTGCAATTATGTTAGAAACTGGAAGTCTTTTCTAGATTATAGAAGATCAGTGTGTTTTAATTGTACTCTTTGGCAGATTACATTTTATCTATGCTTGTAATAAAGTATGTTTTTTTTCTTCTCATATTTCAGAGGCTTTACCGTCAGTTGTATCACAAGCAGAAGGATAAAATACATACAACTCCAGATACGCCAGAGATCCGCCAAGTCAAAGCTACACAGGATGCCATTAGTGATGTAGGTTTTGATGACATTCTTTGCTGATAAAGGACAACAGATCATCCTTTATAACAATACCCCGTTCACTATTTCGTACCTTTCCTTTGTCTTGCAGCTGGTGTACAAATCTGACTATTTCAGACTGAAAGGTCACATGACCTCAATGCCATACACCCCACAGACTATTCATTGCCGCTATGTTGGAGAAATAACCAGCGATGTAAGTGATTTTTTTAGTCGGATAGTATTTTATTTATACTACATATTTTTGGTTGTTGTTTTGTTTTGTTTTGTTTATTTCTTGTTATCTGTATTCAACAGAACACCTAACAAATTATGACAAGCTAACAAAAGCTAATCTTTTTTTTTTTTTTTTTTTATTGTTCCCCCTAGAATAAGTACAAGGAAGACTTGCAGTGGCTGAAAGGTCTTGGATGCTTCCTATATGACACCCCAGATATGGTGCGGGCTCGTGACCTGCGCAAGCTCTGGGTAAGAGAATACTATAGTGTGCTGCATTTTAACAGTAGTAGTAAATACATTCCTGTCTACATAGTTCATCATTGTCTTAAACTGTTTGTGCCTTTGTTTTTCAGTCTCACTATCAATACACCACACCTGCCAAGAAGATGTGGGACAAATACAGTGTGGTACTGGACACCCCAGAATACAGGACTGTTCAGGAACTAAAAACACATCTGAGCGAGGTAAGTAACATATCTAGAGTTACAAGGTTTTTTCGGCAAATGTAGAAAAATCAAATAGAAATGCATAAGACAACCACTTTTTCTTTAGCTAAAGTGCCTGTTTCAGACAACACAGTTATGGCACAGTAGTGCGGGTTTTTAGGGTATAAAATCTGAAGTGAACAGGTGACATAATGCCTCCTTACCCACCGAGGATCACTCTTCAGGGGGCTAATGCTAGTGTAAGCTATCCCTTAAATACAAATACAGACTGGACTTCACAGAACAAGGAGGATATTAAAGGTATGCAGTGGCAATTACAACCTACATATATGTTTTTATTTATTCTCTAGAATTCAATTTTAAAACACAGGATGACATTCTGTAATTTGAAGTCTAATACATAGAGATATATGGAATCTAAAGCTCAAATTGCCTTCACCTAAAGTGGGATTCTGCAACTTCACAAGTGAATAAATTCCTGACCTGTCACAATATATCATCAACAGTAACAATTTTCAAAACAGCTTCTATTATTAAAGCCCAACTCCTGTCCAAAAAATCCCATGCAGTGGGTCTGTGCCTGCACTGTAGTTAACAAGTAGTTAACTACTTGCTTTTTCTAGGGGAGAGGAGAGAAAAGATACATTATACTTACCTGATCCTCTGATCCTCCCAGCACAAGACTGGAACGATAGCCCTCCGCTCCAGCAGTCTTAAATAGTGGACTGTTCCTGACATCATAACGCTCAGAGCAAGCTCCATAGACCAGGAACAGTCCATTGCTGGACCGCGGGGGAGTGCTTTTTTCCGAAGGATCGGGTGAGTATAGGCTTTCTGCTCACTCCTAGACAAAACTAGCAGTTGATCTGTGTGAGAGGTAATAAATACCTGGAAGTGTTAAGCCGCGTACACATGATCGGACTTTCCGACGGGAAGTGTTCGATGACAGGCCATTGGCGGAAAGTCCGACCGTGTATATGCTCCATCAGACAATTGTTGTCGGATTTTCCGTGAACAAATGTTGGATAGCAGGTTTTCAAATTTTCCGCGGACAAATGTGTGTTGTCGGATTTTCGGAGCGTGTGTACACAAGTCCGTCGGACAAAAGTCCAAAGTACAAACACGCATGCTCGGAAGCAAGGACGAGCCAGAAGCGGTCGGTCTTGTAAAGCAGCGTTCATAATGGAGAATTACCATTCGTGACGTGGCAAATTATGAAATCTCGAAATGCAGGGCACAATTCTCTTCTTTTTTAATGGGGTAATAATGAAGCTGCTTTGTTGGTGATACTGATGGAGTTATTGCAAACAAATTTTCAAAGGCTTTTTTTTCTAATGATATCAAGAATAATATTATTATGCTTTTTTTTTTTTTTTATGTGGGCAAGTTACCACAACACCATTATCCCGTAGTTTTTAAGATCAAAGATACTATGTTGGTGTCCCTTGTCAATTTTACATTGTATTTTTTTAAATGTAACTGTCTACTCCCAAACTGTCATTTGAAGTAAAACACAAAGCCAAGTATTATTCTACACATTTTTTTTATTGTGCATTAAAAAAAGAAAACAAATAAAATTAGACATGCTATCTGCCAATAGAACTTAACCAAAAAGTGCATTCTATGCATCCAAAAATATAGAAAATATACCAAATCAAATCATTATTCAACCAAAAAAATAACGTCAAAGCAATAACTCCAAGGCCAATAATAAATAACACGTTATCTCCTCCGATTCTGCAACATGGCTGGTTGATGAACAGCCGTTCAGAAATGAACTGAAAAGCGCTAACCGAAAAGTGTGAACTGAAAAGTGCGAAATGAAAAGTGCGAAATGAAAAGTGCGAAATGAAAATTGCGAAATGAAAAGTGCGAAATGAAAATTGTGAAATGAAAAGCGCGAATCAACACTCACCAAACTTCTACTAACACGAAATTAGCAGGAGCCCAAAGGGTGGCACTAAAGAGCTGAAAAACAACGTTCTTCGTATTTGTTGGCTAACAATTGTGTGGTCGTGTGTATGCAAGACAAGTTTGGGCCAATGCCCTTCGGACAATATTCCACGGTTTTTGTTGGCCAACAATCTGATCGTGTGTACGAGGCTTTACAGTTACATATTACTTAGCATGCATGCACAAGATTTTTTTAAAGCATTATATTTGATCAGGTTCTCTTTAATCGCAAGGTTATTTTCTGTGTGTACTATTTTGTGTGTTATGAATAAAATGAAGTGCCTTCTATGTTTATAGAATGTATACAGAGCTGTTGGCAACAAGCAGAAGTCAGTCTACACCACTGTACTAGATACTCCTGACTTTGTTAGAGCCAAGAAAGGACAAGAACTCCAGAGCAAGGTGAGATCCCTCAACTGGTCATACATTATTACAATGACTAATAAAAAGAATTACTAGCAATGAATCAAGAAAATATGGTGGGGTTTTAATACTACTTTACCTAGTGTGTAGCTGAGCTAGGATATACTACCCCCTTTGATTTGAATGTCTTGCATGTAAAAATCTTTAGATGTCTCTGCATACTCTTCTAAACAGGCTATGAGTTGCAATTTGTAAAAAAGGTGGGGAAACGGTGAACTGTGTTTTAGTGGGGAGGAAGGCAATATGAAGTTTTGCTTATTATAATCATAATTTTTTTTCTTGTTCTAGTACATATACACAGAGGTTGCAACTAAAGAGAGACCCCATCACCATGCTGGTGGACAAACACAAGACCTCAAACTTGCTAAACACGTCAAGGACCTGGTCAGCGAGGTAAGATTTCCATATCTGCAATGAATTTGGGGGTTGCTTATAAACCATTCACCTATTTTTTTTATTTATATAAATATATAGAATGTAGAAATATATATATATATATATATATATATATATATATATATATATTAAAGATATAGAAATTTTACAGGATATAGAAATTTTACAAGATTTAGAAATTTTACAGAAAGACCTAAACAAAATAATGGGCAACTACATGGCAAATGAGGTTTAATGTGGAGAAATGTGAAATAATGTACTTGGGGGCAAAAAACATAAATGCAAACTACTCACTAGGGGGAGAACCGCTGGAGGAATCAAGGATGGAGGAATATCTGGGGGTCCTAGTAGAAGACAGACTGAGAAAAAGCATGCAATGTCAAGCTGCAGCCACCAAACCCGGCCGAATTTTAGCATGCATAAAAAAAGGGGATATACTCCGGGGATAAAACGATAATCCTGCCACTTTTTAAAACTCTGGTTAGGCCACATCTGGAGTACTTCATCCAGTTCTGGTCACCAGTCCTCTGAAGGGATGTTCTGGAACTGGAGAGAGTCCAAAGAAGGGCAACGAAATTAATAAGGGGAATGGACGACCTCAATTATGAGGAATTACAACAAGCACTAAATTAATTCTCGATGGAGAAGCGACACTTGAGAGGGGACATGAAAGCCTTTTACAAACACCTCAATGGTGATTCCAGCATAGGAAAAAAAACTATTCAGTCTCAGGGGGTGTAAGAGGACACGGGGCCAAACAATGAGATTGGAGGAGAAGTGATTTAACCTTAAACTGTGCAGGGGGGGATTTCACTATCAGGGCAATAAGGCTGTGGAACTCTCTTCCACAATTGATGGTGGCAGCAGGGAGTATGGATATTTTTAAACGACTCTTGGATGTGCATCTTAAAGAACACAACATACAGGGATATGGGAATTGACTATAGACACTGACACACGTACAGCTACACAGGTTGAACTGGATGGACTATTGTCTTTATTCAACCTTACCTACTATGTAATTATATATAACACTTTACAAAATATATTGAATGACTTAATCCCTTTCCTCGAAAGAGGCTCACTCTACTAAACCAAGGCCAGTTTTTGAGGAATGCAGTTAACCTACCAGTATATTGTAAGAGGAAATGAGAGTACCTAGAGGCTTTTTTACAAATGCCTGGGGACGCCATACAGACTCCCTGCAGATAGCGTCCTTGGTGGGATCAGAACCCAGAGCTTCGTTGGTCTGAACCATATATAGTAATATCATGAAATGCAACAGAGTGGTCTAGTTCCACCATGCTACCTCCTATGTTCAGCCATGTTAATCTCTTCTATGTATATGCACATAGACCATGCATTTATCAGATTGGGGGGGGTACTGTTACATATTGTGTAGTACAATTGTGTGTGATATTTCAATAATTATAGACCAGGGTCTCTACTACATTGTTTAACAAATTTTCATCATATGGCCTATTCATATTGTGAATTCTTTCTTTAGGCTCAATTCATACTTATGCAGTGCTTTTTTGCTATGCGTTTTGCATTTTTGCACACACGATTTTACCGCGATTTTGTCAGGATTTGTGTCTTGCATTTTTATCCTTTTTATTTGGGCAAATTTATTGTTTGGGGTATTAAAAAATGCAGATCATGGCAAAACCAAAGTAAAATCACAGCAAAAACGCACTACATGCTTTTCTGCAGCTTCTCCATTGAAGTCTTTTAAACCAAAAAAAGTCCCTGATCCCTTCCAAAACTGTAGCGGCTGAAAAAAGCATGGATGTGAACGTGTCCAATAGGAAACCATGTTAAATGAACTGTAGTGCGTTTCTGCAAATAGCGACAAAAAAAGCATAGGTGTGAACGCATAATGTTATTGGGGCATTCTGGCTTTAGATGATTTTATGTATTAGGGTTTAGATTTTATAATTTTTTGTGGGGTTCTTCCTTCCTTGGACACAGTCCTGCCTAGTCCAGTAAAATATTGCATTTATGGAGCCAGATTTGATCTAATTCTTCAATTATTTATTGTTTTTGTTACAAACCTTTAGAAGTGTGAAGAGCTGACTAAGTGGTTTTGTGAGAAGGCAGTGTGATAGAGGTGATAAAGCAGTGACTCATTCCACTCTTACGCGGTTTATTTGTTAGCTGTAAATGAGCTCACATCATTCATAAATGCAATATAATATACATACATTTATCATGTACTTCATTCAATTTTGTATAATTAGTGAGATATATTATTGCTATTTTTTTTTTTCAGAAAAAATACAAAGCTCAATACGAGAAACTGAAGCACAAATATACTAGTGTGCCTGACACTCCAATCGCTCTGAGAGCCAAGAAAGCCTACTTCAATGCTAGCGATGTAAGTATTCTGTACTGGTTATGGGGACTTGCTGACTGTGTTGTCTGAGCCTGTTTAACAGTGCACCAAGTTAGGAAAATGTGCACGTGGACAGGGCTGGACTGTGAAAAAAATTTGGCCCTGGACTTCCTCATGACTGGCCCACTTTAATTTTGAGTGTCCCCAACAGCGCCCCCCTTACATCAGAGTGTCCCCAACAGCATCCCCCTTACATCAGAGTGTCCCCAACAGCGTCCCCCTTACATCAGAGTGTCCCCAACAGCATCCCCCTTACATCAGAGTGTCCCCAACAGCATCCCCCTTACATCAGAGTGTCCCCAACAGCATCCCCCTTACATCAGGGTGTCCCCAACAGCGTCCCCCTTACATCAGAGTGTCCCCAACAGCATCCCCCTTACATCAGAGTGTCCCCAACAGCGTCCCCCTTACATCAGAGTGTCCCCAACAGCACCCCCCTTACATCAGAGTGTCCCCAACAGAATCCCCCTTACATCAGAGTGTCCCCAACAGCGTCCCCCTTACATCAGAGTGTCCCCAACAGTGTCCCCCTTACATCAGAGTGTCCCCAACAGCGTCCCCCTTACATCAGAGTGTCCCCAACAGCATCCCCCTTACATCAGAATGTCCCAATCAGCAGCTCCCTTCACATCAGAGTCCCCACCAGCAGCTCACTTTACATCACAGTCCCCACCAGCAGCTCCCTTCACATCACAGTCCCCACCAGCAGCCCACTTCACATCACAGACCCCACCAGCAGCCCACTTCACATCACAGTCCCCACCAGCAGCTCCCTTCACATCACAGTCCCCACCAGCAGCCCACTTTACATTACAGTCCCCACCAGCAGCTCCCTTCACATCACAGTCCCCACCAGCAGCCCACTTTACATCACAGCCCCCACCAGCAGCCCACTTTACATCACAGTCCCCACCAGCAGCCCACTTCACATCACAGTCCCCACCAGCAGCCCACTTCACATCACAGTCCCCACCAGCAGCTCCCTTCACATCACAGTCCCCACCAGCAGTCCACTTTACATCACAGTCCCCACCAGCAGCCCACTTTACATCACAGTCCCCACCAGCAGCCCACTTCACATCACAGCCCCCACCAGCAGCCCACTTCACATCACAGTCCCCACCAGCAGCTCACTTCACATCACAGTCCCCACCAGCAGCTCACTTCACATCACAGTCCCCACCAGCAGCTCACTTCACATCACAGTCCCCACCAGCAGCTCACTTCACATCACAGTCCCCACTAGCAGCTCCCTTCACATCACAGTCCCCACCAGCAGCCCACTTCACATCACAGTCCCCACCAGCAGTTCACTTCACATCACAGTCCCCACCAGCAGCTCCCTTCACATCACAGTCCCCACCAGCAGCCCACTTCACATCACAGTCCCCATTAGCAGCCCTTTACATCAGTGTCCTCCCTCTCATCCCCCTCCCACGTGTACTCACCGTTTTGAAGGCAGCTTCTCGTTCCTCTCTCCAGTCATGTAATAACAAGTGACGGGGGAGAGAGGAAGGAAAGTCTGCCGTTGGTCTGGAGGGAGCAAAACGCCTAATGCTCTCTCCAGCATATGACGGAAATTGCGATCACTCACTGTCAGAGAGGAGCAGCTCCAGGACCGCACCTGACTGGCCCAGAGAGCCATCGGGCCACCGGGAATCTCCCGGTAGTCCCGGTGGCCAGTACATGTCTGCACGTGGATCACAATCTGTCATTTTTACCCCTAAAAAACCTTGAATATGAAGGCAAATCACCTGGACCTAGTTTCACTGCAAGACAAGGCAGTATGGACTTCTAAGTCAGATTAAACTAGTTTTAAGGCAATCACCAATAACCTGGGTTAGTGCAGGAGTTATGCGGAATGCAGGTATGTAAGACTAAACTGTGGGGTTGATTTACTAAAACTGGAGCGTGCAAAATCTGGTGCAGCTGTGCATGGTAGCCAATCAGCTTTTGCCTTGAAGCTTGAAGCTGAAAACCTGGAAGCTGATTGATTTCTATGCAGGGCTGTACCAGATTGTGCACTCTTCAGTTTTAGTAAATCAACCCCAGTGTCTGGTTGCGGCTATGTGTATGGAATAACTTAATATTTCAGGAACAATTGGTGCTGAATATCACCAAAGATTTTTCATATAACCCTTTAAAACCAAGCTTAGCATTGTACAAGTGAGTATTTTGAGTCATTCACACAGCTGCATCCATTAACCACTTCAGGCTCGCCCCATAGCAGTTTTAAATATATATATATATATATATATATATATATATATACACATGATTCGGCTCCTCCAGTTAGGGCACGCACAAGGGCCGGCACTGCCGACTGTTCAGTACACAGGCAGAACGGCAATCTGCCTATGTAAACAAGGCAGATCGCCGTTCTGTCAGGAGGGAAGGCATTGATCCTGTGTTCCTGCAAAGCAGGGACACCGATCTATGCTTTACCTTAGTAAAAACAGCTCCTCCACAGTACACAAGCACTGGCTAGGAACACATTTAACACTTTGATTGCCCCTGATGTTAACCCCCAGCCGGTGTCATTAATACAGTGACAGTGCATATTTTTTAGCACTGATCACTGTAATAATGGCACCGGTCCCCAAAAATTGTCAAAAGTGTCAGTCAGTGTCCAAATTGTCCTCCGCAATATCGCAGTCCAGCTATAATTTGCTGATCACCGCCATTACAAGTAAAAAAAAATGTAAATAAATACAAATATCCCATAGTTTGTAGAAACTATAACGTTTGCACAAACCAATCAATATAGGCTTATTGGGATTTTTTTAGCAAAAATGTGTAGCAGAATACATATTGGCCTAAATTGATGAAGAAATTAGATTTTTTTCAGTTTTTTTTTCATTGGATATTTTTTATAGCAGAATGTAAAAAATATAGTTTTTTTGTTTTTCAAAAATTGTCGGTCTTTTTTAGTTTATAGTGCAAATAAAATGCAGAGGTGATTAAATACCACCAAAAGAAAGCTCTATTTGTGGGGAAAAAAAGGACATAAATTTTATTTAGGTACAACGTCGCACAGCGCGTAGAGAGATCTCTGCGGTTGAGTTCCCATTTCCATCTACACGCTGCTACCATCACAAGATTGAGGATGGGGGGGGGGGGTTCTCAATTACTATGTTAGCCTTTTTAATAATGTCTCTGCAACAATGAAGCAAGACCCTTTAGCTGGCAGAGCCAAGATCTCTAGAGGTTTAGCTAACTTGGGTCAGTCCAATGCCAAAATGTTTACACTGATCTTTAACTGAACTTTACAAGGCCTGACTCTTTTATGTAATACAAGGCCAAATTATGAACGCGGTAGGAGGTTTTGGTGTCAGCCCATACTCATGCCATTTATAACACTTCTTTCCTATTTTCTACAGCTTCGCTACAAAGAAACCTTTGAGAAAGCCAAGGGTAAATACCACACAGTGAAAGATGCCCTGGATGTCATCTATCACCGCAAAGTCACCGATGACATCAGCAGTGTGAGTGGCTAACAGGATTTGTACACTTGTCTGTATTCTTACATTTATGGTAATTCTAAACTCGTCATTTATATATATATATTTTTATTTTTAGGTTAAATATAAGGAGAAGTATGTTAGCCAGCTGGGTATCTGGAGATCTATTCCCGATCATCCTGAGTACTTCCGTCACCGCGCAGTGACAGATTCCATTAGCGATGTAAGTCAACGGCTTTATATGATACCTTACTTGCATGATGACAAATTAAATGATAATGATGGTGCTGCAAGTTGTCCAAAGTATATTTGTAAACTGGAGAGAATAGGACATCCCTGGGGTTATTTTATATCCCTAAACTCAACCTGGTTTATTAATAAGGCAGTTCAAATATAATCATATATAATGTTAAGAAATCATTTTTTTTATCATACCTAAGTCAGTAAAATGTATATTCTAAATGGTTGCTATGGGGTCTTGTACGGCTTTGTGTAAAGCCTTGTGCACACTGGGCGTCAAAAATGCTGCATTTGTGGGCATTCAACATTTTTTTTCTGTCTCTAAACACCCCTCTGTGGTAGCCTATGGGGAAGATTTACCAAAACTGCAGAGTGCAACATCTGGTGCAGCTCTGCATAGAAACCAATCAGCTTCCAGGTTTTATTCTCAAAGCTTAATTGAACAAGCTGCAATTAGTAGCTGGTTACCGTGCGCAGATGCACCAGATTCTGAGTGCCCCAGTTTTAGTAAATCCCCCCCTATATGTCCAGGTATACATAGGCGTTTACAGGCATTTTGAGGCAGAAATAAACAAAAACATCACTTGTATTTAAGAGAGGAGCATTTGGGCAGAAAAAACATCCAACGCGCCTAAACACATGTAAACACCTTTAACCACACCTAAACACTAGGCGTTTGACCATTTATTCATTTAAATGGCCAGAATAAATGAATATTCTGGCCAGAGGAGTGAATGAAGATCCAGATGCTTGATGCACCTAAACGCATTTGTAAAATGCAGCTTTAGGTGTGTTTTTTTGCGCTGCTTTTCTCCTGCCAGGAGAAAAGGCATTCAGAAGAGCTGGGAAAACACCCAGTGCGCATAGGGCTAATTTGCTCTCAAAAGTACCTCATCTGCATCAATGAAATTACCTTTTTAAGATTTTGGGAAAGTGATCCAGCACTAGTTGGGCTCCTGCCAGAACGCTGGCTTGCACACAACTCAGTGGTTTCCAATAGTCCGACATGCCCCCCTTCCCCCACATATTGCTCCAATTAATAGTGCAAGTAGCGTAAATGCTGTTAATTGCAGCATTATGTAGGGACTTTGTGTGTAAGGCACTGGTATGACTCTCCAGCATGCTGCCAATTCAAGGCTGCTTTGACCATTGCTGCTACACATAGTAAAACAAGCATATTTATGCATTTTCAGCCAGACTGCATTTTAGTAATAAATGCAGATGGTTCAGTTGAGCTTTAAGGCTCTTCTCAATCATGCGAGAAAGCAAATGAGAAAAACAAAGCTAAGAGCCAGCATACTGATTGGGAAATAATTAAAGAGCTTTTTAAACAGAAAATATTCCATTTGCTTTCATTTTTTTTCTATATAAAAATGAAAAATATCATACATCTGTTAAAACATAAATTAATTTGATGCTTCAGCTATAGATTTATTCACTCTTCTGGTGCTCCTCTTGATAGTTAAAAGATAAAGGTGTCATTTGTAGAGGATGCAAGATTTAATGTAGTTGCTCAATGGATTGATTTACTAAAGAAAGAGATAGTGTTCACTTTGCGTAGTCAATGTGTACTGAGATTATTAAATAAGGGAATCTGTGTTCACTCCAATAAATCATTCATGTGCTAGCAAAAAATATTTTAATACTCCACTGCATGTTTAGGTAAAAAAAAAAAAAAATTAAACTTTTGATGCTGGGGTAATAACTTAATTTTTTTGTCTGCAGTTCAAATACAAAGAGGACTTGACATGGCTGAAGGGCATTGGCAGCTACGCCTTTGACACACCTGACTTGACTCTGGCTGGACAAAACAAACAACTCTACAGTGCAGTAAGTACAAACACCTTTTTCAGTAGGGTTTTCCGTAAGGTAGGAATATGGCCTTACATATGAGGGGTAGGCTGCCCATACCAGTAATACTGAGCTCTTTTTTTTAAAGAAGTAAAGCCCAAGCTCTTTTGACCATACTTCTCCTGTGGGTCACAGAAGTGCACTCAGTTCTACATTCCTGTGACCCAGATTCAGCTGACAGTGGGCTAAAGCTTACATCACAGAGCTAGTCTAGGCTCTGCAGGGAACCTGACAACAATGTCAGGATTCACCCAGATGCCTGACCGGCAGCAGGTTCGGCCTCTCAGCCGGGCACTCTAGTGAGCGCTGGAGGGGCAGAGCAGAGAGCTGGTGATTGACAGTCACTGCTCTCTGCTCAGTAAAAACCAAGAACTGAGCAGTCAGTGATCATGTGATTGCCCAGGTCTAGGTGTAGAGCTGGTGGGGGACAGATGCATCATTGGATCAATACTGCAGCTATCTAGATAAGTATGCATGTTTATTTGTTTTTTTCATTCCCGCTCTTCTCTTTTAAGTATCCCCTGGGATATTTTGTAAAAGCCCATTGGTCATGCCAGTGGAATTTTTGGATAAACAATTTTCTTTTGGTACAGTGACAATGCTTTTATTTCAACAATAAAATCACTGAAGTATTGTCATACTTGCTGCTCCTGTGGCTGCGTAGCTGTTGGCACCATTGATAACCCTAACAGTGAAGCCCACAGTCTTTTACATTGTCAGCATTGCTCTATCTGTAGGAGCTTAGGGAAATGATGTGAAAGCCCTGCTATTTTCATCCCACACCCTTCAGCGCTGTCTAGTGGGGTGCGATGGAAATGCAGCTCCCCAGCTGCATTTACTATTTGTTTTAAAGTAGGAGTAAACTCCCATGCATGACTTTTATCTATAGGTAAGCCTATAATAAGGCTTGCCCATAGGTACAGTAAACATCTCCTAATTGAGCACCATGCAGCCGGTGGCGTCACCGGCGCATACGCTCTGAAGGAACGGCATACCGTGCCGTTCCTTCAGAGTCCTGTGTTGTAAACAGTGGCTCCAGCGCACATGCGCAGGAGTGATGTCATCGCTGCTTCGGCCACTAACACAGCCAGAGTCCACAAACCCGGAAGGAAGATCGGGTGAAGATGAAAGCACCTTCAGCAGTGACAGCGTGCCACTGGAGGGCTTCATTCTAAGGTAATTTTCACAAAAATGTGGTAGGATGCGATGCATACTAGCACATTATGACATTGCCTTGCAGGAGGGAAAGAGAAAAACAGCGGTTTACTACCGCTTTAAGAAATTTGGCATACCAACTTAATCAATGTCCACTTATCGTTCTAAAAGAGAAAAAAAAAAAAAATATATATATATATGTATATATATATATATATATATATACAGTATATAAGCCATACCAAGTTCACATGATCATTGCACTTTTCATGTCAATCCAAGTGTTCTGCAATCTTAATTACACATCCAGTGGTATGATTTTTCCATGATAGTAACTCCTTACATGGATTTGGGCTTTTGTAATAAGGTGATCGAAAAAGCAATGTGCAAAGTGTACCCATAGTAACCAAGCAAAGTACAGCTTACTGTAGCTGTGTGAGTGAAATATAAATATGGCTACTCTCTTTTGGTTAGTGTCCTTTTCTTTATTACAAAAGCCTAACTGAGGATAAACAATACATTTTGATAAATTCTTCTCTCTTCTTCTACAGTACAAGTACCGCGAGGCCTTTGAAAAGACAAAGTCCAAATTCAAGCACACAGTAGATACTCCTCTGCTCAATCACTTCAAGTATGCTACTGAACTGGGAAATGAGGTGAGGTGGTCACTGCCTTAAGGGTCTTGAATTATGACATTGAAGAATGTAGTTTAATCCAGTTTCAGGTTAATCATAAGAGGCCCAGTGTTACTGGACCAGCATTCTGTAGAGTTTGCTTACACTAAGCACAACAATTATAAAGAAGATGTCTTATAGGAACTAAGATAAGGAAGATTTATTACCATACAGCTTCAAACTGTGTTTCATTCTGACTTAAGCTGGGTCCACACCAGCACAGAATTACATGTGGCCGCTGGTATATGCTATATAGGAGGAGTGAGGGGTAGTATGATATATTTACATAGTTACATAGTTAGTCTGGTTGAAAAAAGACACAAGGCCAACCAATAAAACCAATAAAAGGGAATACAACGAAAAAATCATACAATCCCATATACACAATCCTATACCCACAGTTGATCCAGAGGAAGGCAAAAAACACCAGCAAAGCATGATTCAATTTGCTCCAGAAGGGGAAAAGAATTCCTTCCTTTACCCCTGAGAGGCAATCGGATACTTCCAGGATCAACTTAACACAGTGTTTCTCAACTCCAGTCCTCAAGATGCCCCAACAGGTCATGTTTTCAGGCTTTCCATTATTTTGCACAGGTGATTTGATCAGTTTCACTGCCTTAGTAATTACCACAGCCGTTTCATCTGAGGGAAATCCTGGAAACATGACCTGTTGGGGCGCCTTGAGGACTGGAGTTGAGAAACACTGACTTAACCTATAAATGATATACAACTATTTTAACATTGTTTACTTTTTTTTTTTTTAACTTTATTGGAAGTATCAAAAATAAAACTTTGCTAAATTCTCTGCATAGCAGTGTGTTGCGACGCATGGTGGTGATATGTGGTCCCGTGCCACGTGCTTCGATAAAATAATGCCTGCATCATTTCATTGCAGTTCACACTAATGCAGTGCATTGGTGTGTACTACACCTATCGAAAGCAAGGCTGTTTGCTTTGTCTTTGCATTGTGTATATGTTGGGCAGTGCTGGCTGATGCAGCACAATGGCAGCGGTATGAACCCAAGCTTAGGTAACCTATGGCTTTCCATGCCCTGCCAGTCCCAGGGCACAACTGCATCCACACTATTGTACAGCTGACATGGTGTAGCTTACTAACTACATCATATTTTCGGAGTGCAAATCCAAATTATTGCTTACATGAAATCTATATGAACACTACGGGGCCAGTTCACTAATCAGAAAGTCTCTGCACATCCAAAACAACTTTCAAGAGAAATTTGAAAAACATACAAACTATCACTTAATTATTACAACATTATTGCCTAAAAACTTTAAAAAAGCCTCTCAAATACATATGAGAACATTTCATTAAAAGAAAGAAAAATCCTATGATTCATCATAAAAAAACATTGATGAAAATTACAATATAATAATACCATACAACAGTATACATATCATAATGGATATACCCACACATATTTTTTATGTATTGAACAACATATAACTTATGACTATGAAAATCAATAGAGTTCCAATTGGTTGCTACTGGCTACTACATACCACTCCTCTTTACATTTGGTTTCTAAGTAAGCCAAAAAATGTATCTACTAATATATAAATTTTGAATAGTGGACTATTACCAGAGCAGTGTTAAAAAAAAACACACAGATTATGGTAAGATATTGTAGAAAGAACCTAATCAGACTTGGTGCCAGTACTGTAAATAGCTTTAATTCTTACCTAATTGTGCAACATTGTATTATTATATGAAATATGTAGAGGAAGGTTTATGAATTGTTTTTATGGCTAGACTAGTTATGTAGTATAGTGTTCGCCTAAGCTGGGACTTGTTACAATAAAAAAAGAAGTACACTTTTTAAGGCATTAGACTTATCTGTTTTATTTTTGTAAAGGTAATAAGTATTATTTAATTGTTATTATATAAATTGTGTTTAACTCCTATGCTTTTTTTTACAGATTTAAGAATACTTGTATTACTGTACCTTTGCTATATTTCTATTACTTACCAAAATTTGGATTTTTCTCTATTGCCATTCTTACTACAACTTTTGTCTCGATTATTTAATTTACCCAAAGCCAACTCTTGACTTTGTTTACAAATTATATTGTGTTTTATTAAGCTATAATCTCCCTGTACATTTCTGAGCAGAAATTATACAAAGCTGCCCATGAGAAGGAGAAAACGCACTACAGCGTTGTCGTGGATGACCCCCGCCACCTTTTGGCTAAAACTGCCAGTGAACAGATCAGCCAGGTAACAAGGTTGCCCATTGCCAGTTAATGCAGGCTGGTGGCCCGTCTGTTCTTCGTCTGCGTGGGGTGTCATCAGGAAGAAATGTCTTTCTCTTGGTTCCAGTGTTCTTGCCACTCAACTGATCCTCCATGTTTGAGTGTGCCTATAAAAAAAATACTTTCTGTACTTGGAATTTTTATGGCAAAAAAGGTTCTATGATTCTTTCTAATGGTATTTAAATCAAAACAGACTATAAGTAAAGATATAATATACCTTTTTTAATTATTTTTATTTATCAGAAGTGACCCTATAAATTATTCTAAAATATTTCAAAATGTATTATGCTTTTGAGCTGTACATATTTGCAGTGAGAATCATGGAATACATGGACACTGGGGGAATGTATAGTGGTTTTATGCATATGCTCTCTCTTTCTTTATTATAGTTAGGACTGAATAATTATAATAATTAATAAAAATACAAAATATACTCTCTCTCTATATATCTATATATATCTATATATATATATATATAGATATATATCTATATATCTATATATATATATATATAGATATATATCTATATATATATATATAGATATATATATATATATATATATCTATATATATATATATACTGTGTATATATACTTTTATTTTTTTTAATGAGGTCGAAATCATATCTCTCATAATTTTGTATTTACTTTCATACATCTTGTATTTTCTAGCTAATTCAGTAGGTTGAGTTCAGACTCATTTTGACCTGTGTTCTTCTATTGCTTTGTCCCCTTGTTGAAAAAAAGCCTTTCGCTTGCAAATATCAGTTGCTCAAGCTGAGCAACTGTCATTGATCCCTTATCAAGTGGCTCAGTCTAAAGTTTTATTCAGACAAACTGGCCTTCAAAGCAGGGACCTTCTGCTGTGATGTCTCTTTAGCGATCCCATAATGCTATGATAATCCTTTATTATGTGTTAGATGTAATTTATAATATAAAAAATGTATATAGATAGTAAAAAACATAAAAAACAACAAATTAAAAACCAATACATGTATTTTTCATTTATATAATTGGCTAAAACCATTATAGTTTCCCATTACAATTATAACAATCTGATAATGTGAAATGTGTCCATAAATTTTAAAAATATAATGCAGACTGCAATGTGTTGAAATGATTTTAAATATGAATACTAGATTACCTCTGAAAAAAATCTTTATTTGCCATGGCTTTCCATAGTACAAAGTGTTTTTCTCTGCCTACATCCCTGCACATGCATTTTGAGGGATCTAGTGCTGTCTTACATGTCATTAGTGTTCTTCGTTGGTCTTTGCATGAACAGAAAAAGTACAAATCTACTGCCAAGATGCTGCGGGAACATGGCTGCAATGAAAGTCAGAGGCCAGATATGTTACAGGCCCGTTACAACACCAGCATGTGGAGTCAGGTAATTCCAAAGACAAAACTCTGCACAGGCCATGTACCCTTGCTTCCTAACACACCTCAGCTTTTCAGAGATGTTACACTGTCTTTATGCAGAATAATGCAGCACTTCCCTCTAATCAGTGACAAAGCACTAGTCTAATAGCCTAATACTGAACTTTATGACAAAATAAATCCCTATCACAGCAGTGCAGTTAGAATCATACATGAAAAGTTGATTGCAAATGTAATGATTTTCTTTCTTATTGCTAAAGTTAGTTTTGGATAGAGTAGGGGTAGATTAGAACTCGTGTCAAGCTCACTTTCATGTTTCTGGTCTATCTAGGTAGATTCACTCTCTCTATTTGTGCTGGTGGCCATTGTCACCAAGACAAAATGTGATACCTATCTAATAGATGAATTTCCTTACTTTGTAGAGATAAATTGAAAAGAAAAAAGAAACCCTCTAGGTCGGACTTTGAAAGCAGATTGGAGCAATATATTGTCTTAAAAAAATTAAAGTTTATTGATTATTTACACATAGACATAAGCAATATAATAATTATAAAATTTTATCGTCCATTGACGGCCAAGCAATGGCCAGAAAAGATGAACGTTACATATACCCAAAGAACAAGATCTCGTTATTTGGGTATATGTAACGTCTATCTTTTCTGACATCTGCGTGGCTGTCAATGGACGATACCGTTTTATAATTTTATATTGCTTATGTCTATGTATATATGTTCAATAAACTTTAATTTTTTTAAGACAATATATTGCTCCAATCTGCTTCCAAAGTCCGACCTAAAGGGTTTCTTTTTCTTTTCAATTCATTTTACGGATGTGGCATATGAGTGATTTACTTTAAACGAATGATTTGTAGAGATAAACACCTCCTTTTAGGCATTTGTCTCCATATATCTCTAAGCTATACTTGGGATATACAGGGGTTGGACAAAATTACAGTAAAAGAACAAAATTGTTACCTAATATGGTGTTGGAATGCCTTTGGCATCCAATAAAGCCTGAATTCTCCTGGGAATTAACAAATAAAAGTCTTGTTTAGTAGATACTGGAATCTGATACCAATTTTCATGCAAAAATCGTGGTCACAACCCTGTGCAGTTGTCTTTTGTCTCTTTCGGTCAGTTGACCATGTCAACCACGATTATACTTATAATACGATGTTTTCCTGGAAACTGTATGTGCCGTCATAACCTTTGATACCGTACCTCGCGACACTGTAAATAAATTGGAAACTTCAATCACAGAGGCACCAGCTAAGCTGGTACCAATAATTTGCCCTCTTTAAATGCAGTAAGCTCAGACATGCCTCCACATTAGTAGCAGCGCATGCAGTGAATGACGAAAGTGAGGCTTCCCACCTGTTAGCTCGGTGTCTCATCACACAGCGAAAGCAAAAGAATGTTACATCAATTCCACTTTCAATGCAAAACATGTCGTCACTTTCACACCTGCAAATAATGTAGTGTTTCCATATTTTTGTCCAACCTAAGTAATTATATTGCCCCTGTTCGTCAGAGAACCACCTAAAGAGAATCCATCTACATCAGATGAAACACATAACTTTAACTATATCCCAGGCAAAGTGGTCTACCTCCCTATACCTCCATTACCCTATAGTTATGGGTCATTATAGCCTGCCAGTAAACACTCCTAAATGTATTTCATAGCGTTTAATTATTGCAAGGTTTTTTTTTAATAAAACTCCTTTTTTGACTCTGCGTTCTACAAGGGTCTACAGAGAACTCAGATTATAATAAATTGAATCAAGGTTCTGACTCTAGCACAGTTGCCGAATTTACTGGCTAGTATAAGAAGATTACGGAATGCTTTCACTTATTATACTTCATGTTTAAATTAAATATCCTATCTGAAGCTCTGAAATACTGTTTTCTGTTCTATTTTACCCTCAATGCAAGTATAAAGACTTATGCCGCGTACACACGGTCGGACTTTCCGGCATACTTGGTCCGGCGGACCAGAGTGTGCCGGACAATCCGCCCGTGTGTGGGCGGCGGCGGACTTTTCCGGCGGACTTCTTCCCAAAAGCCCGCCGGACCTAGATTTCAAACATGTTTGAAATCTTTCCGTCGGACTCAGTTTCGGGCGGAAAGTCCGCTCGTGTGTGTGCTGGTCCGACGGAAAGCCCGCTCGTGTGTAGGCTGGTCCGACAGACCAAATACGACACGAGGGGATGGTATTGCATCTCGCGCTCGCTGCAATAGGAAAAACAAATCTTCCTATTGCGGCGAGCGCGGGGCATACCAGGCCCTTAGGTCTGGTATGGATTATAAAGGGGAACCCCGCTACGCCGAAAAAACGGCGTGGGGTCCCCCTAAAATCCATACCAGACCCCGATCCGAGCACGCAGCCTGGCCGGTCAGGAAAGGGGGTGGGGACGAGCGAGCGCCCCCCCCCCCTCCTGAACCGTACCAGGCCGCATGCCCTCAACATGGGGGGGTGGGTGCTTTGGGGGAGGGGGGCGCCCTGCGCCCCCCCCCCCCAAAGCACCTTGTCCCCATGTTGATGAGGACAAGGGCCTCTTCCCGACAACCCTGGCCGTTGGTTGTCGGGGTCTGCGGGCGGGGGCTTATCGGAATCTGGGAGCCCCCTTTAATAAGGGGGCCCCCAGATCCCGGCCCCCCACCCTATGTAAATGAGTATGGGGTACATGGTACCCCTACCCATTTACCTAGGAAAAAAGTGTAAGTAATAAAACACACCACACAGGTTTTTAAAATATTTTATTAAACAGCTCCGGGGGGGGGTCTTCTTCCGGCTTCGGGGGTCCCTCCGCTTCATCTTCTCCCGGCGTCCGGTTGGTTCTTCTCCGCTCTCCGGCCTCTTCTCCCGGTGTCGCAGGTCTTCGGCCGGCCCCTCCGCTCTCTTCATGTAGCTCTATTGCGAGCGGAGGTCCGGACTTCTTGGCTTCTTGGCTTCTCTTCTCTTCTCTTCCCCCAGATGTTGACACGACGCTCTCTCCGGCTGGACTGGTCTCTGAGGGCTGCGTTGTGACTTATATAGGCGGAGACCCCGCCCCCATATGATGTCACAGTCCCTGGGCATGCTGGGACTGTGACGTTTTAGGGGCGTGGTCGACCACGCCCCCCGACCACGCCCCCTAAAACGTCACAGTCCCAGCATGCCCAGGGACTGTGACATCATATGGCGCCCCCCTCCCCCAAAGCACCCACCCCCCATGTTGAGGGCATGCGGCCTGGTACGGTTCAGGAGGGGGGGGGGGCGCTCGCTCGTCCCCACCCCCTTTCCTGACCGGCCAGGCTGCGTGCTCGGATCGGGGTCTGGTATGGATTTTAGGGGGGACCCCACGCCGTTTTTTCGGCGTAGCGGGGTTCCCCTTTATAATCCATACCAGACCTAAGGGCCTGGTATGCCCCGCGACGGGGCTCGCAAGGTGTCAATCTAGCCGATAAAAGCGGCAAAATTGACATCCTTTTCTAGTCCCGTCGCACCTGAGTCACGTTCAAAATGAACGGACTTGTCCGTGTGTGGGCAAGTCCGTTCATTCTGAAAGTCCGCCGGAACTCCGGCGAAAGTCCGTCGGAAAGACGGGCGGACTTAGCCCGCCGGAAAATCCCGGCGTGTGTGGGCAAGTCCGTTCGTTTTAAAGTCCGGCGCACCTGGCGGACAAAGTCCGTCGGAAAGTGTGCCGGACCAAGTAGGATAGAAAGTCCGCTCGTGTGTACGCGGCATTAGAATAATATATGCAGTATAGAGAGGGGTCGTGTCTGGCTGATAATGTCACCAGTTTTATAATGAACAATTGAGAATAATCTCCTTGCAATCAATGGATAATCCATGTGACGCGTAACCAGCCCACTTACAGCAACAGTATACAGAGCAATTTACAGAGCATATGTTCAGTTCATCAGATAATTAACAACAACCCTAAGACAATGATTCACACGTCCAGAGAAGTACAAGAGTGTCACAAAGGAAATGAGCCTGCACCACTGCAATGAAATAATCAATTCTTGGTCTAGATGGGATGAAGGCTATCACTGCAGAGTCACTGGAGCTACAATACCATTTATTTCATAACACATTACTGCAGGCGAGATTGTTTGTCACATTGCTGTTCTAGAGTTGCATGTTATCTGTGTGAAGTCACGACTAATGATGTTTTGCCTTGATGTGAATAGTAACATATGTGTTGTTATTGCTGTATGTATTTGAGCTTTGAATTGCATGACTGTGATGATAAAACGTTTTGTAAACTGAACTTGTCACATTGGAGGCAAACATATTTCAAAATAGTTCTCTAGGCACATCACTACTGTTCATATTTACAGCCCTCAGCTGCCTAATGTCCTATAAAGAATTATTCTCAAGAAATCAGCAGCTTCACTGCAGCATGAGGCAAACACACAACCTGCACCACAGCAGAGCTGACAATGAATTAGTTGTTTAACTCCTCTGAAATAACAGTCTTACATAAAAAATAAAAAAAAATGGCTGCTGACTTTTAGCATAAGTGACAGGTACACTTCAAGGTAAGCTATTACAAAAGCACTTCTGTTTTTCTTAACTGTGAATTGCGAACTAAAGGTCCTTCTATGACCATATTGGTACTTTTTTTTGCATTGTTTGGCTTAACGTCCAATTCACAAAATTGAATATTGGGATATAAAGATTAGTGCTTAAGTCACACCAGCAAAATGGTTGCTTGATATTGTACACATTTAAACGTTGGTGTGCCGCACAATGATTGAACCAAAACTGCAAAAAAAAAAATGCATCCTAATTCTTTTTATGATAGCCACTGTTTTATGGAAATCTTTTTCAGTTCGCAACACAAAATGTGCCAAAATAGGCTTAATTAGACTGTACTAAAGGAACAGAGGCTGTTCAAAAAGTGAATGTTCACTTCGCTTCATAAATAAGGAGAAATGGTATTCAGTTTGAATACCTAATCATGTGCAAGGGAATTAAAAAAAAAATACTTTGTACATTTTTGACGATTGTTACCTAATTCATTAAGCTAAGTCAACATTTATTTTGCAAAGTAACCACACACTTTTCTTTTAGTAAATCAAACCCATTGGGTGTTATCAGAGTTTAAGAGATTGATGTGGTCAGCATAGGAGTGGTTGGGGTGAATTTTTACCTGTGCTCCCGATACAATTGATAGGTGGAGAACATATTGCACAGTAATAAAACCAACAGATAAATGTATATAGGCCCATACACATGCTAAACTTTATATATACACTCTAGCACAACAAATTAGCACAATTTAGCACAACACATAATTTCCAATCACAGATAACAGTACATATCTGCACAGTTCTAGCACCTCATGCATATATAAAAAAAGATCTATTTCTCCTAAATGATATTAGGATGATTTGCAACTTTACAACCAATAGCATTTGGTTTTGTATAGAAAAAACTTCTGACAGAAATATAAGCCTATCTTCACGATGCTATTGGTTGATAGGTATTTCACAATTCACATCTGTCTGTCTACTTTCCTAATTCATAAGAAATAATGACAGGAAGTGGTATATATATATATATATATATATATATATATATATATATATACATACACACACACACACAGTATATATATATGTTGGATTGCTGGGTTTTTTAGCAGTACTCTGTAGAACCAGACTTCTGCTGCTTGGTTGCATAATTACTGATACGTTTATGTGTCTTCTTTAAAAAGAGATCAAAACCCTTGGCACTGTTTGCAAATCATCTTATAAACTGGAGAATATGGATTAAAAAAAAAAAGTGGGCATGAGTAATATCAGCTGTCATTTTACTGTATCTAAACTACACACTAGATAAACATTAATAAACATTTAGAATTTCTGCTGCAGCTCTCTATCTGTTTTGTGTTTACTAGTGGAAGTACAAAGAGCTCTATGAGAAGGGGAAGGACAAATTCACATCTGTGATTGACACGCCAGAGCACAACCGAGCTCAGAGAGCTGGAAAGCAGATCAGTGAAGTAAGTATGGTTACAGAGTTTGTCTTGTGTTGTTCTAAACTTAATATAGAACTATGGTCTCCTATTATGAATAAATACTTCAGCACTTAATTATAAGTGTTTCTGTACTTACAATTTTCTCTTAGACCCCATGCAAAGTCCCAAAAAAATACCTCTAGAATCTACCAGTAAAGTTCACCTAATGCAGCTCATGTGATGGGGTGGCAATGATGCTGCACTGCTCCTAAATTCATAAGAGTTTCCACTCTCATCTAGGCTGTGCAGCATCTAATTATAGGTGCTTCTGTACTTACATTTTTCTCTTAGTCCCCATGCAAAGTCCCCAAAAATACTTGTAGAATCTGCCAGCGAAGTTCTAATGCAGCTCCGTGTGATGGGGTGGCGATGATACTGCACTGCTCCTAAATTCATAGCAGAGTTTCCACTCTCATGTAGGCTGTGCCTGCTTAAATGACAGTGGGAGGAGCTAGATTTTTACATCGTGAGGCTTGTTTTTCACATAATAACTGGATTTGGTCATTGTTTAGATATAGAAGCCTTTAGGTGCCTATTGAAAGTGGAACTAAACTCATAATACCAGCTCTCCAATGGTTCAGTGCCCAAGCAAGAGGTCTCTTGGTGAAGCTGGCATTTTCTCCCTGCCTTTTTTTCAGGTGCCAGTATTCAGTTGTCTTGATTGGCTAATGCAGGATGTCATGATTTTTGCACATACAGGGTCTGCGTCGGCAATGTAAACTGAGCTGTGCTTGCACAACCCATACACATGCCACAGAAGACCGTGAGCAGGCAGATAGGTTAATTTTATTGCAGAAGAGACATTGTATGTCTCTTCTGCAATAAATAGCATGCCTGTAGTAAGCTTTGTAATTTTGCCTTTAGTTCCGCTTTAAGTAGGCTCTGAGCAAGATGGTATTATTGGTTCTCATACCAAACTTTCCTAGGGTACATTTGGAGCTGGAGAGTTTCTAAAATTCTATTTTAGTTTAGGCTCTTTCCCACTTAAAAGCATTTACTTCATTTTTGGATTTAGGATCAATTTTACATATCTTCTTTTGCTCTTTTTTTTCTTAAACTGGAGCTACATGGCCACACCCCCTTTATAGAAGTGCTGACATTACAGTTCTGTAACCTGACAGCTTTATTTAATGCCTGGTACACACAATGAGATTATCAGATGAATGATCCTCCAGTTTTCTTGCATGCTAGGATATAAAAAGAAGGTTACTAAAGTACGAAAATTCCCATACGCAGGGCTTTTTTTTCTCAGAGAATAGGTGCAGGAACTCCTCTTTTCTGAGTCACCCCTTGACTCCGCCCCTACCCACCTCTGAGCACCGTTCCTTGGTTCCACCCCTTACCCACCCAGTACCACCTCTTTTAGAGAATACAGAACCAAGTATCATTTTGTGGTGCTAAGTATTTTGTATGGAATTTGTTAATGATAACAAGAAAGGTAGGAAAATAGATCTAGCAAAAATGGACACCCCAGCAACAATAGATTTCCCAGTAGCCCCTCCAGCAGCAAGCAACAAAGACTCCTCCCTCAACAGTACATCCCTCCCAGCAACGACTGACCCCCCCAGCAACCTAAGACCCATCCTAGCAACAATAGATCCCCCATGAGCAACAGAAGAACCCCCCAGCAACAATAGACCCCCTTCCTTCACAAAAATAGATCCAATAGATCCCCTCCAGCAACAATAGATTCCCCAGCAGCCAGCATCATCTTGCCATTACATACATTCAGTTCTGGTGCCGGAACTGCATTTTCCCGCAGTCCTGCTGAAAAAAAGACCAGATCGTACAACAGAATACAAATTTTACAATCTGGTATCGTACGAGAAAAATTTTCGTGTTTATCCCTTTGGATAATTTCTGAGGAAAGCTGTGTACTAACGATCAGATTATCCTACGATAGCTTTGAAAGCGGTATCTTTTGTCCGATTTACTGATCATTTCTACTGGGCCTTAAGGGCCAGGGTGAACTCTTTAACCCAACTCATTTATACAAAATGTGACAGGATTTCTTTGACCCCCACCAATGATAACATTAGGTCCCTTTGACCTCTACCCCTTTTATCAAGTGCTACCTTTGGATCTCTGTGAACACATCATTATGAAATTGCTAACACTGCAGCTCCATAACCAGACCATCTATTACCACTAGACCTCTATGACTCCCAATCCTTTTATACAAAGACTAAGAATGAAACTCAATAACCTTAATATCCTTATCCATTTTAAAATTAGTGTCTGAGCTATTAATATATAGTACTCCAGCTCTTTCCAATAATGCTATGGGACAGTAGGCTTGGTATTAATAACACTAAACCGTGGCTTACTAAGGAAGGATGAACAAAGGAGCAAAGCAGAATTTCAGATCAAGTAAGAATTAAACTTTATAGTGGTTTATATACTTAAAGATTGATACAATTTCTAATGTATGTGTCTTACATTTGCAGAACATCTACAAAATGGATTGGAACAAGGTTAAGGCCAAGTCTTACACCACAATCCATGATACCCCAGCACTGCTACATGCGCGAAAAGTAAAGGACAAAATCAGCGAGGTGTGTATCTGTATTTAGTTGTCATAAATCTAAAAGTTCTCTAGACATACGGTAAGTAACTGTAATATAAACAAGTCAAAAAAGATACAAGTCTTAAAAAACAATCAGATTTAGTTACTTTAGTAGTTAAAAAGAGTCATTTTTTGATTGACTGGTCATTTACTATGGAGAAGCAACATCAGTGGTCTTGACATGAACATTTAGTCTTAACATCTTATTAAAGAATGAGGAATATTATTTATAAAATTATTTTCAATATATCTATTATTTTTTATCATTATTTCTATTTATGATCCTCTATACAATTATTCTAATGCAGCATTGCCAGCATAATGTGTGATTTAAACTGGTGGTGAAAGCCATTGCTTTGTTGGAAGCCAGTAAATTGCCTGGTTAAGGATTTTTTAAATCGTATTATATAAAGTGATGATACTAATGTATGTGTTTATATTTAAAGCTGAAATACAAAGAACTGTATGAGAAGAGCAGAGGACACTGTACCATGGTGCCAGATGCTCTCCCTATCAAGACAGCCAAAGATGCCTACAAATCCATCAGCAATGTAAGGTTTTACGTCACTCTCCCCACCCTTGCTCTCTCTATCCAACTCTGCTATCCCTCCAACTGTCTCTTTTTCTCACCTTCCTAAAAATGGATCAGACAAATGTGTTTCTTTAGTTTTTGATAAAGTAATGTAAAGTTTGACTTCCTGCCAGTAATTACTGCTGCCAAGAGGAGATCTTTCTTCAATGCAGGCCATACAGAGACAATCAAGGTTTGGCTATGAGATTAACTTCCTTGTTTCTTGTGTATATTCCTATAAAGAATCCTATGGAGGTCTGACATAATAATGCTGTTGTCACTGACCCTTGGATTCTTCATAGGAATATATTGAGAATGCTTTGGTTGGAGAATAGACATGATGAGCCTTGTTTGGCACATCAAGACCAGATGACAGCTGATGTGTCTAAAACTAAGGAGTGCTGAGTAATGTTTTGCTTTACTCCTCTTTCTCCTAGCTCTGCTATTTCCCTTTTTTACCTGACCTCCTCACTACCTCCTCTACCTAGGGTAGGAAGAGCAGAGGAGCACTTGCCTAGGCAACCACAAATAATATATGATTTGTTGGTGCCCATGAGTGGAAATTCGTCTTCATTCAGATCTCAGACATAGCTAGGCCTGCAGTCAGTGATAGCTGCTGGCCCTTCTCGCTGTTCAAAGATACAATTGTCCAGCATCTTTTTTCTTAGCAGCTCTGTGATGTTAATCAATGTAAAACTGGGAAATGTTTTGTGCTCATTTGTTAAAGAAAGCAGAATTCCAAATATAGCATATGATATTGAAAATGTCAATTCACTATCCCCTTATGCGGTACTTACCTTAAAAAGCAAAAACACTCGGTAAGTACCGCATAAAAGCCAATTCACTAAAGTAAAAAAACATGCATTAAATAAGTAGTGGTCCAGGCATGCAACATTTAAGGAATGTGTAAAATTTGCTTGGTAAGGAGGTGCCAAACCTCAAGGAGCAGGGTATGGAAGTGTTTAAAAAAAGCAACGTTTGTTCTACAAGATCCAGGACATTGAGCTTTTTCTTCTGGTCTCTCTGCCATTGCTCCTTCTTTTGCAAGGTCCCTCAAAAGTTTCCACCAGAAAAGAAGTAATGCCCGCTGGATATGATGTCATGCAATAAAATACATATCGGTTTCACAAGATAAATACTGCACATTTTGAAGCAATAACGCATGCCTTATTTTACAAGCATTTTTTGATGAATGGCAAGACATTTTTGGAAAAACATTTTACTGCTAATCATAAAGCAGTAAATACCGGTTTATGTGCACTGTGCAGCTCGTTTTGCACAGAGTGGCTCCGAATATCCTCTTCTGGGGTCCCCGGTGGCTCTTGTGGCTCCTCCCCACATCAGATAACCCCCTAGGAGAAGTGTTCTCCCGAGGGGGTTACCTTGCGGGTGCACTCCCGAGTCCAGTATTTGCGTCCACAGACACAAATGCTGGCCTTAGCTGCGCCCCGCGGCATTGGATTTTATTGACAGCAGTGGGAGTCAATGGCTGCGCTGCTATCAGTCTATCCAATCAAGAGCCAAGAACCCCGGGCAGAGGGACAGCGCATCTCCGCTGGGTCAAGTTTCAGAGCTCAGGTAAGTAAAACGGGGGGGGGGGGGGGGCTGGGGGGCTGGTGATTGCCAGGTGTTTTTTCCCCTAATGCAATAGGATGCATTAAGGTGAAAAAACATGAGGGTTTACAACCCCTTTAACCCTAGAGAAACCACTTTTTAAAAAAAACTATGTTCCCTAACCCTAACAATACGCCCCTTTCACCATGGACATCAAACACTCCGTTACACTTTTGTAGTGCCTTTAGCCTATAGGAAACTGCTCATACCATGAAAGCCATAATTGGTTGTGTTTACTTTCTAGGCCAAAAATTCACAGTCTTGCATCTAATCCACTGTTTCCTTCTTTCACTCTCTGTCTCTGTACATTAACTATATGCCCTTCTATCTCTTTCCTTCTTTCTTTTTGTGAACTGCCTCTTAAATGCATCTCTGAACTTCTGCTACTGATGATAATACTCAATTCTCAGTTTTCTTAACAAAGTTTCTTTTGTTAAACAGCTGAACTATAAGAAGAAATATGAGGCCACCAAGGCTCATTGGCAGTGGACTACTGACATGCCAGGCTTCTTGCAGAATGCAAAGTCTTCTCTACAGCAGAGTGATGTAAGTGACTTAGCATGCATCGTGACACACACTCACTACTCTGTACTCGTACGTTAGTGGTCCATAGGCATGTACGTTGCTACAGAATTGTAAGACAAATATCTGTCTCTGTCTTAGCCCTTAGACCGATAATAAGAAAGCAAAGGTGTGGTCTTGTACAATTCTTATTACATACAAGCATACCTTAGAATAATTAACAGAAGGCTATTTACATCTTAAGTGGTAATGTAACAATAAGTACAATTGCATAAAATCTGCAATTCTTTCTGAAGGGTCTATTTTGAGGCCCACAAGAGATAATGGCCCATCCTTTATCCAAAATTATACTGGAATATATATATATGGTGTGGGGCTTTGATCTCAGATTTATTCCGACACAGGTCAAGGAGGTTGTGGAGGTTCCTTCTTGGAACTTCATAGTTACTACTAACAGTTTGGGATGAGCACAGACACTGCAGCACTCCTGACTCCCAATAATTTTAATGCAGGGTGGTCAATTACAATACATTATTATGGTTGTATGGTATGGAAAATTAGCTAATATGAATATGTCACCCTTTCCAACTTCATAAGATGGCATGAAAATTAATAGTAGGTTATACTAAAAAAAAACAACAACTCTGAATTACTGACTAAACAAATATTGTTTAATTTGAATCTCTTCCTTTGCTATATTCTGACATTTTCTATTGAACTTGATTTTTCATTTCAGTATGAATACAAACTGGACAGAGAATTCCTGAAGGGATGCAAGCTGTCTGTTACAGATGACAAAAACACTGTCCTGGCCCTGAAGAATGCTGAAATGAATAGCAATGTGAGTTTTGCATCACTGCAAAATACATCTGTTAAATTTTCAAGAACATTGTAAAGAAAATACATAGTTGGGACTATATAAAGATTTTTAAACTGTAGTCATATCTGAGTCATTGCTAAAGACACCTTGCTGCTGTAAAAATATGTTAAGCAACAATAAGAAAATCTGTGTCTAGTGTTAACAGTCTATCAGGCTTGATTTTTTTTGTTTAATCTGGTTAATTCTTAGATGAGTGGTTCTCGACACCTGTCCTCAGGACCCACTAACAGGCCAGATTTTAAGTATTACCTTGGGGAGATGCAGACTAGAATACTACAATCACTGAGCAGCAAATTATATCAGTGTAAAGTTAATTGAGGATTCGTATCTCCACAGAGTGGCACTGTGGCTACGGTACTGGGTTAAAATTTGCCATGTCCCAATATTTTGAATAGGAGAATTTTAATTTTAAAAAAATTTAATTAATTTAATTTAATTTTATAAATATCAATTTATAAAAAATTGATATTTATTACAAGTTTAAAATCAAAACAATCACATAAGTTCCTCATATAATTCATTTACAAAAAAATAGCCTACGAGCACAAATAACACACCGCCTATACACAGTATAGTCAAAAACCTCAAAGGACCAAACTGATCACTCTTGTGAGTTATAGAGCTTGACGAGGTAGCGTGTGATAAAGTGCTCAATTCTGCCCTACATGTTGCGCGTAAAGGAAACGCTTCTTCAGGAGCTATGGCGAGTTATTCAATCATAAGTAGGAAAAGGATGAGGCAGAAAGTAGAATTCTCAATGATGGTAAAGATTTACAATTATTTCAAAGGTGCTTAGGGAGGTGGTGCTTCGGGAGCCCTATATAATTTAATCTAAAGGGTCATTCTATACCACTATCAGCAACTAAAAAATAGTCTTTAAGATAGAAAGTGTTGCATAGGACCGCTATTAGAATGCTGGTTTGTTCAGTGTAGGGAATGGCGGTGCCTTTGCTAATTGTGCGGTGCTGCTACAGGAGGAGACCCTGACAGGAATTTAGTGCACAAGGGACCGGCATTTATGAGCTACTAGGCACGTATACAATGGGAGGATTCCCTACACTCAACAAACCAGCATTCTAATAGCGGTCCTATGCAACACTTTCTATCTTAAAGACTATTTTTAAGTTGCTGATAGTGGTAAAGAATTACCCTTTAGATTAAATTATATAGGGCTCCTGAAGCACCACCTCCCTAAGCTCCTTTGAAATAATTGTGAATCTTTACCATCATTGAGAATACTACTTTCTGCCTCATCCTTTTCCTACTTATGATTGAATAATTCGCCATAGCTCCTGAAGAAGCGTTTCACTTACGCGCAACATGTAGAGCAGAATTGAGCACTTTATCACACACTACCTCATCAAGCTCTTATAACTTACAAGAGTGATCAGTTTGGTCCTTTGAGGTTTTTGACTATACTGTGTATAGGCGGTGTGTTATTCATGCTCATAGGCTATTTTTTGTGAATGAATTATATGAGGAACGTATGTGATTGTTTTGATTTTAAACTTGTAATAAATATACATTTTTTATAAGACTGTTATGCCTAAAAAGTCCATCATCTGTAAATTAAAATTCTCCTATTCAGCAAATTATATCACCTGTGATTATTTAAGTTATCTTGCAAACCTGACCTGTTAGTGGGTCCTGAGGACAGAAGTTGAGAACCACTGGCTTAGAGCATCTCTATATCTTCACCTGCCAGGTACCTGGGTCTGCTTAATAGGTTAGTAACTTCACCCCTGACCCACCTCCTCTCCAAAGCATGCCACCTTTATAGTTTAGTCAGGTGTATACATTACATTGTAGGATTCACAGAGAGAAGGTAAGACCTAAGGAAATAAAAAAACTGCTTATTTTAGCCAGATTGCTTGTTTCAATCCATGGCAGTTTTTTTTTAATATACATAGTTACATAGTAGGTAAGGTTGAATAAAGACAATAGTCCATCCAGTACAACCTGTGTAGGTGTACGTGTGTCAGTGTCTATAATTATTTCCCATATCCCTGTATGTTGTGTTCTTTAAGATGCACATCCAAGAGTCTTTTTTTCCCCGCTGCCACCACCAATTTTGGAAGAAAGTTACACGTCCTTATCGCCCTGACAGTGGAAACCCCCCCCCCTGCACAGTTTAAGGTTAAATCACTTCTCCTCCAATCATCCTCTTACACACCCTGAGACTGAACAGATTTTTTTCTATGCTGGGATCACCATTGAGGTATTTGTAAATCGCTATCATGTCCCCTCTCGAGCATCTCTTCTCCAGCAAGAATTCATTTAGTGCTAGTAGTCGCTCCTTGTAATTGAGGTCCTCCAGTCCCCTTATTAATTTTGTTGCCCTTCTTTGGACTCTCTCCAGTTCCAGCACATCCCTTCTGAGGACTGGTGACCAGAACTGGATGGAGTACTCCAGATGTGGCCTATGTAGTTTTATAAAGTGGCAGGATTATCATTTTATCCTGGAGTATATCCCCTTTTTTATGCATGCTAAATTTATGCCGGCTTGGTAGCTGCAGCTTGACATTGCATGCTATTGCTCCATCTGTCATCTACTAGGACCCCCAGATCTTTCTCCATACTTGATTCCCCCCAGCGGTTCTCCCCCTAGTGCATAGTTTGCATTTATGTTTTTTGCCCCAAGTGCATTACTTTACATTTCTCCACATTAAACCTCATTTGCCATGTAGTTGCCCACTCCATTATTTTGTTCAGGTCTTTCTGTAAAATTTCTATATCCTGCTTATTTTTGTGTTGCCTGTAAAAACCGAGATTGAGCTATTTATCCCATCCTTTATATCATTAATGAATACATTTAATAGAATTGGTCCCAAGACAAAACCTTGGGGTACCCCACTTACCACTCCAGACCAGTCTGAATACACGTTATTTATCACCACCCTTTAGACACGCCCGTAACCATTTTTTTACCCAAGAACAAACCTTATGGTCCACGCCTGTAGACCATAGCTTGTAAATTAAGCGTTTATGGGGAACTGTGTCAAATGCTTTTGCAAAATCCAGATACACCAAATACACAGGCCTCCCCCTGTCTAGAGGGCAGCTCACTTCCTTATAGTATGTTAGCAGATTGGTCTGGCAGGAACGACCCTTTGTAAACCCATGCTGATTAATACTAATGATACTAATATTGTAACCCATCCACCTGAAATAAACATTGGCTGCACATTATTTACCATTGATCGACTTTTTACAGATGAAATAAAGCCATGGGCTTATAGTCAATATTTTGCTTTGCTTGCAGGTGAAATACAAGACAAAGTATGATAAAGGAACGTACCAAGGAGAATTTGGAATTGTTTCAGATACACCTCAGATCCTCCATGCTAAATCTGCCAGTGCTCTTGTATCTGAGGTAGGTTTGGCTATGGGATTATGTTGTTTTATTGGGGTTTTATTAGGGTGTTTTATTGAGTTATTCACTAATGGTTTTTTTTACAATAGCACAGTCAACCTTCTAATATTTTGTCCACCCTCATTCCAGTGTTTCTCCACATCATTGTTGAAACATATGCAAAATGTATTTCTAGTTCGCTACTTAGTTAAAAGATGTCATCTGTACATGCATCAGATCCCTCCCTAAACTTTTACTAAACACTGCTCATGTTTTGATATTTATTTAGGGTCCCAGTACATAGTACACTTGTTACAGAACCTCAACAATTAGTTTACAGTATTAATGCTCTTTGACCCTATTAGTATGTGTCAACCAAAATGGTCCACTGAAGACTGAAAATCATTGCTAATGATTTGGGGGTCTTTAAAGTGATAGTAACAAGCTTCCTTTGTTCTTTTTTAAATAACAAACAGGTGTATACTTACCTGCTCTGTGCAATGGAATTACACAGAGCGGGCCCGAACCTCCTCTTCTCAAGTCTCCTGCCAGCACTCCTCCTCTTTTTTTGAGTGCCCTCATAGCAAGCCGCTTGCTATGGGAGCACTCGTGCAGGTTCGATCCCGAGCCACTCTAGGGGGGGAGGGGCCAATACTGATGTCTAAACATTATTGCAGAGAATGCATTAAAGTAAAAAATGTTTAGGCTTTAGAACCACTTTAAAGCTAATTGTTAGAAATTACCAACCTATAGAACTGAACTGAAATGTTAAAATTAATTAATCATGCAGTAACCTCATAGAAAAGTGTGGTTTGTGGTTCAAAAATGATCAACATATATAATCAGCTTTGTAAAACTATTTTTCATAAGCACACAAAATACATATATACCAATATACCTATCAACACATTAAATGTATTACATATAACTAATCCCAATCTTTTTTGCTCTTCCTTTTTGTAATATGAAAATAATTATTTGGTAAAAACAGAGGTCAAAATGAAAGATGATGAACAATTAATATAAATGTGTCCTGCAGGTAGAAGAGAGAAGTCAAAATGATAAGGTATAAAGAAACATCACTTGAAAATTAAATCTGTAAAACTTTCTTTCAGAACAAATACAAAGCAGAAGGGAAGAAGCAGCTGCCACACGGTACATTTACCACTCTCCCTGAAACCCGTGATACAGCTCACGTCAAAGAAGTGACTAAGATTGTTAGCGAGGTGAGTGCTGTGTACTATATCAGATTCCATTCAACCCTGTGCAAGACAGCTAGACATGATCCTGACAACACATTCCATAGTTACATAGTCAGGTTGAAAAAAATAACAATTTTATCTAGTTTACCCAACAAAAATAGTAAAGAAATAGAAAACCGCCATACACACATTCCGATTCCCACAGTTGATCCGAAAAACACTGATAAAGCATAGTCTAATTTGCTCCAACTATGGGGGGTTGAATTATTTTATGATCCCCCAGGAGGTTGTCGGGTATTCCCTTAATCAACAATCCATGGCATTGTTTACCTATAAATATTAATATCCTGTTACATTTGGTGTATTTAGGAATGCATCCAGCCCTTTTTTTAAAGCAATCCAAAAAAAGTGAGTGAGTCTATGCCACATTTTCATAACTCTTATGCCACATACACACGATCGCACATTCCCACAACAAAATCCATGGGATTTTTTCTGATGGATGTTGGCTCAAACTTGTCTTGCATACACACGGTCACACAATGTTGTCAGAAATTCTGAACGTCAAGAACGTGGTGACGTATGACGAGCCGTGAAAATTGAAGTTCAATAGCCAGTGCGGCTCTTCTGCTTGATTCCAAGCATGCGTAGAACTTCATGCGTCAGAATTGTGTAAACACAATCGAAATCCAGATCTCAAATTTTGTGTGTTGGAGATTCCAGTGGAAAATGTCCGATGGAGCCTACACACGGTCGGAATTTCCGACAAGAAGCTCCCATCGAACATTTTACGTCGGAAAATCTGACCGTGTGTACGCGGCATTACTGTGAAGAAGCCTTTTCCCATATGGAGGCTAAATCTTTTTCCTCCAGATGTAAAGAGTGCCCCCTTGTCCTCTGTAATCCCCTGAATGTGAATAACTCTACAACAGATTCTCTATATGGACCACCTATGTATTTATATATGATGATCATATCCCCCTTTAATCGCCTCTTTTCAAGGGAGAATAAATTCAGTTCAGCTAATCAGTTTCCAACTTCAGCGTGTTCAATTAAGTGTTGCCAATAGAACCTAGAAGCTGATTTTGTGTGCACCAGTTATAGTAAATCTCCCCCTATGTCTCTCTCTCTATTATCCTTGATACAAGAAATGAATTTCCTACCTTTAGAAACTGCAGCTTTGCATTGCTTTCTATTATTAAGTCTATGCCACATCCTTTTCCCCCAATTGACTCACCCAGCTGTTCTCCTAGAATGTATGATGCATGCAAACTTTTAGCCCCCAAGTGCATAACTTTACATTTATCAACAATAAACTTAATTTGCCACATAGTTACCCAATTAAGTAAGCTGGAGACCTTCTGTAAAGATTTCTTTAGATCTAGTTAATAAACAGCAAACTAATAAAGTTCTGTATTTACATTTTAAGAAATTTAACTTTATCTTAATAAATATTTACAGAATCAATACAAAGAAAAGTTTGTGAAAGAGAAAGGCAAGTCCAACTACGCTATCATGCAGGAACCACCCGAGGTGAAGCACGCAGTTGAGGTGGCCAAGGCCCAAAGCAATGTGAGTAAATAAAATTTAAAAAACTTGTGTTAAACATTAGGATTTCCCAGATTTCATTATGGGGCACTTGCTCAATTTTTATTTTTATGCATAATACACAAAGTAGTGTGGCTGTTTTTATACACATTAAAAATATTTTTTCTTTTCAATTATAATGATTGTTAATTGTAGTAGTAGAAATAGAGCCATTATGTTTTCCATAAGTTTCTTATTATGTTTGAGTCTATGAATTGATTGAGAAAAAAAAAAGAAAAAAAGAGAACCAACAACATCATTGTATAGCAGTTTATTCCACAGTAAAAGCACAATAACAGTCCCAACCTGAAGGCTGCCTCCTCCAATGCATTTTACCAAATAGGAACAAGTCATCTATCAGCCCTATTGGGTGAAACGTGTTGGAGAAAGTGTTTTTTAACAGGTACTGTTATTATTATGGTTGTACTATGGTATGGTATGGTTGGATTAAACTGGTGTATACAGTGACGTCATCAGTGGTTGGCAGTTTTTAATTTTCTTAGTGTGTTTGGAGTGTGGAAAGCTTAGTTTCAGCCTGGCACCCAGCATTCAGGTGTTAGCGGAAGGGCGAGCATGTAAGGAAGGTGCTTCATTTCTCTTATATATGACATGATTGTTTTAATGCGTGTGAATATTAGAAAATTACATAAAGACATAGGATTGATTTACTAAAGGCAAATAGGCTGTTCACTTTACAAAGGAATGTATCCCTTCGCTTAGCGAATGAGATAGAAATTCACTTTGCAAAGAATACCCAGCAACATGCCAGGAAAAACACAATATTTTTGCTTGCTCATGATTGGATGATGGAAATCACCTTATTCACTAAGCTAAGGGAATATTTCCCTGTAAAGTGAACACCCTATCTGGCTTAAAAAAATCAACCCCATAAAGCCATTTTCAGCCCCCTTTTTTAGTCACTTGCATCAGATGTGGAAGAGTTGATTACTCAGGTTGTGTGTGCATGTAAGTGTGTATGTACATGTATATACTGTATCTATCTAACATTTAAACTCTTTAATTTGCTTTGTAGGTTGCTTACAGGAAAGCTGCAAAGGCTAACCTTAACTACACATCTGTTATTGACAGACCTGATATTCAGAAGGCAACTCTTGTGTCTAAACTAGTCAGTGATGTAAGTACTTAAATCATATGCGCTTAGTAACAGTGTATTGTCATGACTAGCATTCTCTGTTGTCCATTGAGGGATACAGCATAATTATAATTGAACAAGGCAGGGTTACATTGATGACTACAGGATAAATGGAAACTAGGCACATAGAAGCTAAAAGCCACCCCCGGAGGCTATAACCCTCTTGGTTTAACTTTTCTCAGAATAAATGTCTCCCTCCTTTTTGGTAGACCTCTCCATAATGAGTTGTTTCAAGACATATGTCTCCCTTGCGGAACACAAGATGTAGGTTTTCTAGCATCTGGGTTCAACACAAAGGTGGACAGATTTGTCTCCAGGGTGAGGGACCCAACAGAGGATGCAGTGCCATGGGATCAGCCACTACTTCCGAGGATTGTAATTTATGGCATCCGGTTATTCCAATAGCTCCAAATTGGTTTCACAGAGTGTAGTGCACTGACCTTGTTGGTCTCTTAGCTGACACTCTGTGGCCCTGATCCGAATGGCCAGATCTGTTATCTCAAGGACCAGTTTTCCATCCTGCTTCTCAGTTGTTGGCTTTGCCAGCTTGGCTTGACTTTAGTCCAAGTTCTGTGAGACAGAGGCATTGCAGATTCTGTTAAGTTCATAAGTCTACATCAGATTTATCATCTCATCTGGAAGGTGGTGGGAGAATTCGGGGGGGGGGGGGGTGTGCTTTTTTAGCCGGCAGTGTTTTTTTTTCTTTTCTTAATTTGGAGGTAGAACAGTGTTTATCTGTTAGCACTATCAAGGGTCAAATGTCTGCCCTGTCAGTTTTTTTTTTAAGCTTCTTTTCCTATGCCTAATTCAGTAATTTTCATTTTTATTGCTCTCTTTGCTCAGCCCAAAACCAACCATGGGATCCAAATTTAGTACGACTGGTATTACAAAAACCCTGTTCGAGCCTAACAGGAACATTTCCTTGAAGCTGTAGCCTTTTTTGTGGCCATTACTTTGGCTATAAGGGTCTCTGAATTATAGGCATTCTCCCGTCAGAAGCCCTATATGATTTTACACAAATACTTGGTTGTTTAGAGACCAAAGACCTCCTTGTTTCCCAAGGTGGTGTCTGCTTTTCAGCTTGATGAGGATACTGTGTTACCTTCATTTTGTCCAGCTCTGGTTCTTCCCAAGGAAGTCTTTCTCCACTGTTTCTTTGAAACCATGAAATCTCTTCTAAAGTACTTAATTCAGGCAGACAGATGCCTGGTTTGTTGTTCCAGAAGGCTCTAAAAGAGGTTCTTCAGTTTCTAGATCCAGTATTTCTAAGTGTATTAGACAGGTTGTTTTGTAGGCCTACTTGATAAAGTGCCTCATTTCCCATTAAAGCCCACTCCATTAGAGCATGAGTTCCTCTTGAGATTTTCATCATCAGGCCTCTGTGACTGCAACCTGGTCGTTTGTGGACACATCCTCTAAGTTCTACAAGGTCCATATATCTGTCTTGGCAGCTGCTAGTTTTGGTCGAAAAGTTCTACAAGTGGCTGTTTAAAGCTCTTTTTTTCTTAGTCTTGTTTTGAGTTTTTACTTGTTGGGCTGGTTCACCTGTGTTTGTGTTGGTATGCCTGCCCCTCTGTTTTTGATGTCCCTTTATTGCTTGAGTACCATCAAGCTATGTCCCTCAGTGGATGACAGAGAAAATAGTACTTACGGTAAAAGCCTTTTCTCTGAGTCCATTGATGGACACAGATCCCTATCTTCATATGCTAGTGGGAGGGGTTATAGCCTCCAGAGGCTGTGTCCCTAAATCGATTCCAAGAAAATAATTTGAACCATTTATAAAGTGGTAAGTCCACAGTGAGTACAAAAACCCTATTATTTGTATGCAGTCTAACACAATAGTTTTATTTGTTCTTAGATTCAGTACAAAGCTAAAGCCCGTGAAGAAGCTGGCCGTGGTTACTCTGGTGTTGGACGACCAGATATTGAACTGGCTCAGGAAGTGTCCAAACTTACAAGCCAGGTGAGAAAAAAGAAGAATATTTTAATTAACCTTCTGAAACAGTGACCCTTAACCTACACCTGCTTCATATCAAACGAATGTCCTAATACTGACAACCAGTGCAACATAAAATGCATTGCTCTAACTTTGTGTTACATCTGTATATTTTCATTCATTGTTCACAATCATTAAAGTGTACAGTATCTCTAATTGTGGATAGAGTAGGGGAGGGTTAGAACCCAGTCAACTTTATATTGTTTATATATATATGAAGAGATTTGTTATAAAAGGCTTGTATTGTCGACTACATAATATATTTAAAACATATATAGCTCTAATATATGAAAAATATACATATATCACTTTATTGAATATCGAAACTAAAATTACCAAGATATAAAATCATAAGCACAAAAATCTGAATATAAATTACTGATTTAAGTCCCACATTCTATTATACAGCCTTCAGACATATATCTATATACTTTACATAACAAATAAGGAATATATTCCAGTATATTATAGGAGTTCACAATGGGAGCTATTGTAGATCCACAACGATTCACCAGCAAATTAGTGCAACACATCAGTCACTGATAAAACAGTATTTGCAGCAAAATCAAACATTGAGTAAATACCCGGCAAAACCAGTATAATCTTCTTGCAATTCACAATGTACAGTGCCTTGAAAAAGTATTTATAAACCCTTGAAATTTTCCACATTTTGTCATGTTACAACCAAAAATGTAAATGTATTTTATTGGGATTTTATGTGATAGACCAACACAAAGTGGCACATAATTGTGAAGTGAAAGGAAAATGATAAATGGTTTTCAATTTTTTTTTACAAATAAATAAATGAAAAGTGTGGCTTGCATTCAGCCCCCTTTACTCTGATACCCCTAACTAAAGTCTAGTGGAACCCATTGTCTTCAGAAGTCACCTAATTAGTAAATTAGTAAATCTCAGTATAAACACAGCTGTTCTGTGAAGACCTCAGAAGGTTTGTTAGAGATCCTTGGTGAACAGACAGCATGAATGCCAAGGAACACACTAGACAGGTCAGGGATAAAGTTGTGGAGAAGTTTAATGCAGGGTTAGGTTATAGGTTATAGGCCGGGCAAGAAGAGCATTAATCAGAGAAGCAGCCAAGAGGCCCATGGTAACTCTGGAGGAGCTGCAGAGATCCACAGATCAGGTGGGAGAATCTGAGTACAGGACAACTATTAGTCGTAAACTCCACAAATCTGGCCTTTATTATAGAGTGGCAAGAAGAAAGCCATAAGAAGTCCCATTTGCTGTTTGCGAGATGCCATGTGGGGGGCATGGCAGACATGTGGAAGAAGGTGCTCTTGTCAGATTAGATCAAAATTTAACTTTTTGGTCTAAAAGCAAAACGCTATGTGTGGTTGAAAACAAACACTGCACATCACCCTGAACACACTAAGCTTTTCTACAGCAGGGACAGGGAAGCTGGTCAGAGCTGATGAAAATACGGATGGAGCTGAATACAGGGCAATCTTAGAATAAAACCTGTTATGCCCTGTACACATGATTGGACATTGATCGGACATTCCGACAACAAAATCCATCAGATTTTTTCAGACGGATTTTGGGCCAAATTTGTCTTGCATACACACGGTCACACAAAGTTGTCCAAAAATCTGATTGTTCTGAACACGGTGACGTAAAACATGTACGTTGGGACTATAAACGGGGCAGTAGCCAAAGCTTTCATCTCTTAATTTATTCTGAGCATGCGTGGCACTTTGTGCGTCGGATTTGTGTACACACGCTCGGAATTTAAACGATTGGATTTTGTTGTCGGAAAATTTTATATCCTGCACTTAAAATTTGTGTGTCGGAAATTCCAACGAAAAAAGTCCGATAGAGCCCACACACGATCGGAATTTCCGACAACACAATCCGATCGCACTTTTTCCATTGGAAAATCCGATCGTGTGTACAGGGCATTAGAGCCTGCAAAAGACTTGAGACTGGGGCAGAGGTTCACCTTCCAGCAGGACAACAACCCTAAACATACAGCCAGAACTACAATGGAATGGCTTAGATCAAAGCATATTTATGTGTTAGAATGGCCTAGTCAAAGTCCACACCTAAATCCAATTGAGAATCTGTGGCAAAACTTGAAAACTGCTGTTCACAGACGCTCTCCATCCAAGTTGATTTGAATTTAGCAAAAAAGAATAGGCAAAAATGTCACTACCTAGATGTGCAAAGCTGGTAGAGACATACCCAAAAAGACTTTAATTGCAGCTGTAATTGCAGTGAAAGGTGGTTCTACAAAGCATTGACTCAGGGGGCTGAATACAAATGCACGCCATACTTTTCACAGATTTATTTGTAAAACAATTTGAAAACCATTTATCATTTTCCTTCCACTTCACAATTATGGGCCACTTTGTGTTGGTCTATCACATAAAATCCCAATAAAATGAATTTACGTTTTCGGTTGTAACATGACAAAATGTGGAAAATTTGAAGAGCTATAAATACTTTTTAAAGGCACTGTATGCAGTCCACATGTTGTGAAGCTACAATAATTTAATTGTAACACAACAAATGAACCTGACACTTTATAAATAAAGATTGATTAATGGTTGAGGTGGATTATCACAATAGAAAGTGTACATAAATATAAAAAAATATTTTTTAACTTTATTCTTTATTAAATCCTTCAACAAAGTCACATTATACATGAATGAAGCACAAGATATCAGGAACTTCACACGTTTCAATATACAGGAAAGAATACAAATCTTTACAAGAATGCCTCACACAATTCAACATAAGTCATGCCAAAGTACAGGATAATGTTCTCAACTTCAGTTTGCTCTAAATGTTATCCTGGAATTGGAGTGAGGGATAAACATTTTCAATGCTTTCATTATATAAAAATGTAAAATAAAATTGTAACAGGAAATGGTGACTAGACAATGAGACATCAATGCCCACCCGAAAATGCAAGTAGGAAACTGAGGATGAAAGAGAGAAGACTTGGGGAAAAAAAATGAAAAAAGGGGTAAGGGGAGTAGGGTGGGTATTACCGAGAAGGGGAAGGATAAAATGCAGAAATGGAAGTGTGTGGTCAGCCCTCCCCTCTCCAGGGGTAGCTGTGAAAGCCACCAAGTACAAGAAACGGAGTAGCAGGGATGCTACTGAAACATATAGGAGCGGTAGTCCTGGGAGAATTGGAAAACATTCCAATAAAACCATGCCTTCTAAAGCTGCTCCTCTTTCCTTTTTTGAGTTCCTGCATCTGTTGAATTTCATTAACCACAGAGATTAATTGTCAAGGGCGGTTCAGTGGATAGGCAGCCAAAATGTCTCAGGTCAGTTCTCAGTTTGGCTATCAGTTAGTTTTAACTAATTTTTGGATGCTCTGTGAAATAGGATATTTTATCAGACAGTCCCAAAAAATGTGAAGTAAGATCCCACCTTCCCTCTGACACCTCTAACACACCTGCAGGGTGGCAGGGAACATTTTTTGAATAGAGAAGGCACCCTACACCACCTATTCCAGCTTTATGGAATCTGGGAAGGATGACTTATGTGCAAAACATATGAAATGATCCCTTTGTCTGTGAGAGTGAGACTGAGTTCATGTTCCCATTTACTAAGGAAAAGCAGCACATACCCTTCACCAGGATGTGAAATGTGGTTATATAAACATGAGAGTGCATGATGCAAGAGAAGCATCAGCACACTGGTTCTCAATAGCAGAACACAGTTTCTTATGGACAGTCTGGGGTTTGATGGTAGAAAGATAATGTTTAACCACCTGGCATCCGCGCTATAGCCGAATGACGGCTACAGCGCGGACCTACATTCCCGGGAGGACGTCATATGACGTCCTCCCCTGTGCACGCTCCCTGCGCGCGCCCTACAGGGCGCGCGCCGGGCGCGTTGTGATCACCGAGTCACTGAGACTCGGCTGATCACCGATCTGTGTAAGGGGCCGGTCCCGGCCCCTTACCATGTGATCAGCTGTCAGCCAATGACAGCTGATCACATGATGTAAACAAAAGATCGGTAATCGTTTTTTTTTTTTTACTCACGCTGACAGCGCGAGTAGAAAAAAAAGCCGATCACCGGATCGGATGTGAGGGACATCGGTCCCCAAGTGGAAGAGGCACATCTGCCTCATCAGTACCCAATAAAAGTGCCACCTAATAGTGCCCACAGTGCCACCTAATAGTGCCCACAGTGCCACCTAACAGTGCCCACAGTGCCACCTAACAGTGCCCACAGTGCCACCTAACAGTACCCACAAGTGCCACCTATCAGTGCCCACAAGTGCCACCTATCAATGCCCACCTGTAGTGCCAATCAGTGCCACCTGCCAGTGCTGCCCATCACTGCCACCCATCAGTGCCCATCACTGCCACCCATCAGTGCCCATCACTGCCGCCTATCAGTGCCCATCACTGCCGCCTCATCAGCGTACATCAATGAAGGAGAAAAATTACCCGTTTAAAATTTTTTAAAACAAAATATAAAAAAATAAACTTTTTTTAAAAAAAAAAATCAGTTTTTAAATTTTTTTTAATAAAAAGTAAAAACCGCAGAGGTGATCAAATACCACCAAAAGAAAGTTCTATTTGTGGTGAAAAAATGATAAAAATTTCATTTGGGTACAGTGTTGTATGACCGCGCAATTGTCATTCAAAGTGCGTCAGCGCCGAAAGCTGAAAATTGGTCTGGATAGGAGGGGGGTTTAAGTGCCCGGTAAGCAAGTGGTTAATCTAGAAAGACTGCCAGGAATTCAGCAGTGGTGTTATCATGGTCTGAATTTCTAAAATTGTTTTCCACCAGCCTGCAGTCATGAAATTATAGAGCTGAAATTGTTTGGTAGCTAGAAAAGGCAGAAATCCGTGGTCGTGGAGCAGAAAACTGGTGTCATACCAGAGGGTCGAGCAGAGGAGGAAAAATTCAGCATGCTTTTGAAAGCCAAGTAAGAATAGTAATAATTAGTGGGTGAAGCTTAATGGAAGCTTAATGGAAGATGGAAGCGTAGAATGTTGCCACTGTATAGTTTGAAGCGGTAGTGAGGCCATGTTTTTCTCCAGACCAATCCATCTTTTAAAGGCTGCATACTTAATCCAATGACGTATTCTAGTGATATGGACAGATTCCTTGGCTGTAAAGGATAGGAGGATTTAGTTCCACGTTAAACTAATAAGTCAGTTTTCTTAATTTTTTTATTCTTATGATTTCATGTCTTGGTCTTTTTATATTGCTATTCAAAAAGCCATGCAGTATACAGTACGTTTTTAATATATTAGGTGGTTGACTAAACATGCCTTTTACATCAAATCCCTTCACATATAATTATTCACCAAGGCATTAGTTTGCCCCTACAAAATTTTAGGTTACAATATTTTGTATTGGATTTCCTTTTTGGGGGGGGGTCATATCTGCATCTCTTTTTAGTAGCCTTTTCTTGGTAATGTCCCCACTGGGAATATTCACTACCTGTTCTGGTGGCCATTTCCAACTCTTTCCAAAACAAATAATGCTATGATTAGATATACATTTTAAGTTGGCGTTAGTTGCTGATGTATTTGTGAGAGTTTAGGTCGCCTTACTTTAGTGTATTGCTGATCAATAAATTGTTGGCTCAGTCCACAACATGCCAGTATATACAGGCAAGAGGTTTGCAGTTAAGAAATAAGATCCATGCTACATTTTTATATATAACAATTATAAGAAAAAATAGGTACATATAACATAGTGGAGCTGTTTAAACAATGTGAAATACTCTCTAGAACGTAATCGCTTGTTTTTTTCCCCACATACAGAGATGGTATACTACTTGTCACAGTTGCTCTGAGAGTTTCATGAGGATTGTGTAAGCCTAGCAAACATTACTAATCTGAACCTTTGCTGCCAATTTTAGACTGAGTATGCCAAAGGAAAGCTGAGGGGACATGGAGCAGCATCTTATGACACCCCCATCATGAGGACACTTAAGAAAGCTAATGCTCTCACTAGTAATGTAAGATATGCATGTCATGCAAACTGTGAATGCTAAGTTCTTGTGGAGATACACCTGGGGGACATTTATGAAAAGAGGTGCCAAAACATACTCTAGGCCTTAGAGTTTTTCAGTTATTTTTTTTTTCCAGACCACACCCATCGCAGTTATTTTTATCTACTGAATAGGTGCTATGGGTAACCTAAGGCCCTTTTTGCATAAATGCTTCTTGTGGTATTTTTGTCTTTCCATGATAGGAACTGAATATTGTTTAATACATGCATGGTCTCTGCACAACAATTGCATTCTTGTTCAAAAAAATTATGTCAATTTATAAATAAGAAGTCAATTTATATCATGGCAACCTATCTGCATGATGAAGAGCAAATAGAAAATGCACATAATTGACATAGTTTGTTCTGTAAAATTGGGATAAGGCGTGAAAGCATGTATGAAGTAAAAAATATTAAGTAATGCTTTATGAAATAAATGTAAAAATCACATGAAATGTGTTGTTATGTACACGATCTGTTTTAGGAGTTCCAGTCTGCTGGAAACGATCCATTTTGTGGGAATTTCCATTAATGTGATTCCATTGAATTGTGTTTTAATTATTGCTTATTTTTTCAGGTAAAATACAAGGAACAGTTTTCAAAAGACAAAAGAATGAGACCACAATATGATCTAAAGCAAGCCAAAATCTATGAAACCATGAAAGAAGCAAATACTCTTGCTAGTGAGGTAAAATGCAGATTTTACTATTTAATACCGTATATTAAAGTGCATGTCGGGGCAAAATTAAAAATTTTTGGTACATCTTTGCAATACATTCTTATTTCCCATGTTCTATGATCACTGCACGTACAAAACACTGCATGCGCAGAAAAATACCTTTTAAAATCCAGTGAGCTCCTAACTTCCTGTTTCAACTGACAATACAGTGCCACTACTGTACTGGAATCTCAAGCAGCGTTGTCAGCCCTGCCTGCTGGACTACAGAACCCCATCTACCCTCACCCCTCTCCCCCAGTCATCCCAGCACACTTCTCTTTGTACACCTCCTCCTCTCCTCATCTGCATAACATAAAAGGGGGTATTCTATAGTTCATCATAAGAGACATAAGCAGGGCTAAAAGCACTGTTTCCAGCGCAGCAGCATTATTAGCTTAAACAGGAAGTTAGGCGTTCACTGGATCAGCAGGTGATTTTCTGTACTTGCAGAATTTTTAAAGAGCCAAAACATGGGAAAAAGTGCACGTATTATAGAAATGTACTGATTTTTTTTTTGCTAAGACATACACTTTAAGAGGATCCTCAGTCCTCACAAAAATTAAAAAGTTAGCAATTACAAATACTATAGCTACTGACTTTTAATAAAAGGACAATTACCTGTCCAGGAATCCAGCACAGTCCTCACCCAGGCCGGTTCTTGGCCAATCTTTGGGTCCCTGGCACCGCCATGTCTAGTGTGGGAGACCAGCTGTGACTCTTTGAAGCTTCATAGCCGGTTTCTCATTTCGCATGTGTGAGTCACTTTACAAGCTTTGTGGGGGGGGGGCAAACTTGGAGCAGGTACCTAAACAAAACTAGGTACCTGCTCCCTCCAAAAAATGTATCCAAAAGTGATAGAGGAGTGGGGGGAGGAGGTGGAAAAGTGGAACTTCCCCTTTTGGGTGAAGTTCTTCTTTAATATATGTTTAGCGGAACTATACTTACCTTCCCTCCAGTGTGGTAGCTGACATCTTTGGCTGGTCTGATTCTGGTTTGCCAATCTCCAGCCATTTTCATAGGCTGGGCCGAGATGACATCATTCCCATGCATGTGCAGGCAGGAGTACGTTCATCTCGGCCCTGCCAAAATTGTACACTGAGCTGCGCATGCACAGATCATTGTACAGTATGTAGAGCATGCAATAAACGTTAATGCAGGAGGGGAAATGGGGTGGATTTACTAAAATTGGAGAGTGCAAAATCTGGTCCAGCTATGCATGGTAGCCAATCAGCTTCAAAATTTTACTTGTTTAATTAAGCTTTGACAAAAACGTGGAAGCTGATTGGTTTCTATGCAGAGCTGCGCCAGATTTTGCACTCGCCAGTTTAAGTAAATGAACACCAGTATGTCTATTCTGCATTAAAAATCCTGCCTGTTCCACAATGTTTTGCTTTTTTCCTTCAGTTTCACTATATTGTACAATTTATTTAGGTAAATATGTACATTTTTTTTGTGCTGCAGGTGAAATATAAGGCAGATCTTAAGAAGCTTCACAAGCCTGTGACTGATATGGCGGAATCTCTCAATATGCAGCACATTACCGGCACGAGCAAGCTAGCCAGCGATGTAAGCTATCTAACAAAACATAATACTGTTCATAATAATTTCAGCACTCACTTCCATTGTCCATAATAACTTACGCTGATTTCTCTGCTTTCCTCTTGGGCATCAATTGGTAGTTATCCTTTTCCCTTTTTAACCACTAGCTCATTACTATCATTAATATAGTTGCTCATATATGGTAACTTTAAAAAAAAAAAAGTAGTAAACATAACTGCTAATAAAAATAGTTTTCTAACCTTTTTATTTTAAATCTTATCCATTTCAGTAAAACTCTAACACATTTTGAATAATTTCTATTTTAATACAATAAAACAGTTTACATCAGAATATTAATATTTTTATAAATAAACATTTATCTTTTTGCTTTACAATATGTGGCTTTTTATCATGGCATTTACGTGCTCATGTATATCCTAAAATGTTTTTTGTTTAAATAAAGCCAAGGATATCAAAATTATCACTACACAACTAAGTACAACTCTTATTTATTAATCAGAATAATTGACATAATATATTTATGAAAACTACATAAAATATATATGTATGCACACAATATACATTAATAGGTATATATGATAAATCATGTATTGATTTTAATTTTGGTAGGATTCAGCCAGATAACTATAATTTATTATGCCAAAATATTACTTGGATTTGGCTGACTTCTAAAGAATATTAATAACATAGTATCATAATTATATATTTTTATTAATATATGTATTTGAGTTTCAAGTCAAATTTGAGTTAAATTCATTCAAATAATCTTGGTATCCAGTAGCATACAGGGTAATTAAAAGACTATGTTTGAGGCAGTTTTTGACACTTTCCTTCAGTACCAGTACAAGAAGGAATTTCAGAAGAGTAAGGGTCACTACCAAGTGGTGCCTGATACACTTGAACAAGTTCATGTAAAGGAGGCAACAGAACTACAGAGCATAGTAAGTTATAAGTGTAATTTTTAATTATTACTTCTATTGCTTTTAATGAATCTTGTAAACCATGCAAACCTTAAGCGTTTATTTTACTTCTTTATGTTCATCCTAAATATCCTATAACGTTCAAAGGATTTTTTTTTGTAAAACTGTATTTATTACCGATTAGTAAGTCAGACTCTAGCTGGATGCTATGAATGGTTTCTGAGTTGCTTGTTTACAAGAATATTTGATGGATGCTGACAATTATGTTTGACATCTTCTGCTTAAATATACTTTTACTCAGTACTCTGAAAAATGTTTATCTTCAATGATAACTTTCATGGGGAATTGCTATAGGTTAAAAGTTGTGTTCCAGTCAGGTAAGTCTGGTTGCTTTACCAAGTCATGTTAAAGTAAAACTATAATGCCCCGTACACACGGTCGGATTTTCCGATGGAAAATGTCCGATCGGAGCGTGTTGTCGGAAATTCCGACCGTGTGTGGGCTCCATCGGACATTTTCCATCGGATTTTCCGACACACAAAGTTGAAGAGCAGGAGATAAAATCTTCCGACAACAAAATCCGTTGTCGGAAATTCCGATCGTGTGTACACAAATCCGACGGACAAAGTGCCACGCATGCTCAGAATAAATAAAGAGATGAAAGCTATTGGCCACTGCCCCGTTTATAGTCCCGACGTACGTGTTTTACGTCACCGCGTTCAGAATGATCGGATTTTCCGACAACTTTGTGTGAACGTGTGTATGCAAGACAAGTTTGAGCCAACATCCGTCGGAAAAAATCCATGGATTTTGTTGTCGGAATGTCCGAACAAAGTCCGACCGTGTGTACGCCCTATAATAGTTTTGATCAGTTTATTTTCATATTGAGATTTTTACAATCTTATAAACTATTTTACTTTTTTTTTTTCATTACTTATGTAAAATGTATTTAAAAATAAACAGTTAAACTTGTCACTTAGAAGTGCCTGAACATACCTGCAGCAACCTCCAATATTCTGCTGTAAAATTGTGCTGAAAGCTTTTGGACAGGCAAAGCTCTCTAACACTTATGGGTAATGTCAGCTACAGGTCTTCTATTAATTACTACATAGTACAGTAAAGTTGGGAGTTTTGTCACTGACTAAAATAGTTAAAGTACAAGTCTGGGCTAGAACTATCTACGCTTAAAAATGCTCCCACCCTTCTTCTAACACCTACTGTATACTAAGTGCCCTGTAGAACAGTGTTTCTCAAACTTTTTTTGTCTTGCGGCGCACCAAAAAGATCTAAAAAATTTTGCGGCACACCTGAAAAGATTTAACAATTTCTGTGGTCAGCAGTAAATATAATATATACAAAAGCAGCAGTCTTGTGTGATCCCCAACATTATATATCACTGATATATAATATTGGGGATCACACAGGACTGCTGCTTTTGTATATGTTATATTTTCCTGCTGATATAATATTGGGGAATGGGGGTCACACAAGACTTCTGCTTATATTCACAGCTGATATAATCACACACTGGTCAGTCCATCCCTATCTCTTCTCTCGTCTTACCTTCTCAGCTCCACACGGTGTGGGATATTCAAGGAGTGTGGGCTCCTCTGCTCTGTTGTGGGTGGGACTGGAGGAGGGAATGATGTCACGTTGAGGTGCGCCGTGCTCAGCACCTCATTGGCTGGAAATGCCTGGCACGGCACCTGTCCTGGCACACTGCAGCCTAATCGTATTCGCGATCTGGATTGGTGGGGTCTGGTGGCGGCGAACATCATGACAGCGGGCGTGATGTCCGGACGGAGTGACGTCAACGCTCTGGATGTCCAGAGGAAGCTACACAATCTTGTCTTGTGAAATGCGTTGACGTCACTCCGTCCGGACGTCACGCCCGCTGTCATCTCCCGTAGGGGCTAGCCGGCTCATACACTGAGGGAGTGTTCCGACTGCGCACGGAACAACCTTGTAGGGGGAAAGAGGCGCATCTAGATGGCCGGCTATCCATCAACTTGAGGAGTGCTCTTTAGAGCATGGAAATTCTGCAGGAAGTACCCGATTCCATATGCAGTGGCGAGCAGCGCAAATTACAGCACAGGTGACACATGCTTCGGTAGTACCTGAGGACTTCCATACAGGACCCGGAAGCGGTAATGTATATGATCACCTTCACTGCTTAGCATATAACACGCCCGCCGCTATTCCATCTGCTGCATCAGTACGTATCTGGCCACATCCAGAATATCATCTTGCATATTGAAGTTACTTCTTGCCACACACGTACCTGGACTTCCTGCCATTCCAGCTCCATCCTCAGACATCCATGGTCACATACCTTCCATCTAGGTTGATTGGGGTTTATCACAGGACCCACTCGCAGCGCCCCACGCCACGGTTCTTTACTCTCTCTTTTGTCCCACCACATCCCCTTCCTCCACCACTCCACCCCCCTTTTCCCGGTTTCCCCCCCCTTCCTACCCCCCCATCTATCCAGGACTTGAGCCATCCCCTGGGGGGATTGATGTCTGTCAAGCAGCCTCACTCAGCATAGCTGAATACTCCTCATTGTTAGCAGGCTGCGCAGACATCAATTGCCTAGACGTCCGGATGCTTTGTTTTGTTTGTTTGTATATGTTATATGTCCCCCCCTGTCTGTGCAATTGCATTGGTCGGTTTAACGTTACCGATCAATTTTTATTAGGGCCTATTGATTATTGGTTCATGCTCTTCTATCCACATGTATTACATGTCTTTGTACCACAATAAACACTAGTTTGGTTATATATTTTATTGGTTTGCCTTTCCTTTGAGCCCCATTTTTCTTTGGTCCCTCCTCTGTTTGGGACAATTTTTGTATTGCAGACGTGTCAGGGGCTGAAGGGCAACCACGATTTTATGGTACTAGTTGCATTTTTACATGATTTTACAAGCCTCGTTACATTTAACTTGATTTACTTGCTCAGTGAGTGACAGTGAGCACTTTGCTAGAGAAGCCTTAGAGTCTCGTGGTGTGGAGCTGGCGTGGCCATCGCCGGGCCTGGCGAACATGAATGATCCCACGGCACACCTGCAATTCTCACACAGTTTGAGAAACACTGCTGTAGAAAGAAGATGCTTATACTTACCTAATCTCAGGGCACTCTGTTCCAGTTACAATATCAGTTCCCACCCGCCATGTTTAGGGAAGAGGCGGCACAGCCGACAATGGATGCCCTATAATAAGCCTATGGTTGACATCACCGCCTAATTATTCCATCCATAGTCGGCGCTCCCTCATCTCACCTGAAGCTGGCTGCTGGGGGAATCATGTGACTGGACTGAAGTGCTCTGAGAATTTGTAAGTTAATGCATCTTCCTTCCACAAGGTACTTAGTATAGGTGTTAGAAGAGAGGTGGAAGCAGTTTTAAGCATAGTTATTTCTAGCTTGGACTCCTACTTAAAAGTATATCTACAGCCAAACGTCTTACTTAGAATAGGGAATTGTTGAAACAACAGTCACATTTTATTTTTTGCTGTTTGTTTTAAATTGGGGAGATTTCCTTTCAGTCCCTGTTTTGGAGATACAGCAAGAAGAAAAAACAATCTATCCTAAGAGAAAATGTAATCTTAGTTGTTACTGGAATATTTGTCCTCATTTAGGTGACAGCTGTAAATTCTTGTATTTACCACCAATTTTTGTCCCATTGAGAACAGTTGCCTAGACAAATAGAAGGGTTTTTGAGTAGAGATATAGTTTAATTTGATTTTATTTAATTTACAGAACAAATTCTGAATTTAATCCTACTAGTAAAATTGTAAAAAAATGGCAACTGTTTTTTTTCAAACACAATTTCAAAAATGGTAGGGAAGTTTTCCTATTTGTATTAGTAGTATAGTGTCTTTTATTTTTTATTTTTTTTTCCTACCTAAAAATGCAAACATAGATGAATAATAAACTCTAATGAGATTGTATTGAGTTATATTAGGAACGTTTATTAGCTCCAGTGGAAAAGATATAGAGGAAAAGAGCCTTAAGGTTTGTTTAATAATTTGACATTTAATTTATCTGCAATCCTGGAAAAGAGAAAGATAACAGCTGAAACCCTATTGGTTGACATTGGGCAACTATAATGAATGAACGTCAGTAGCAGAGGCAAATTAAAATGTAAACCCGTATTTTCATTTTTAAAAATAATATATAATTCAATATTAGAAAAGTATTATTTTGTCACTTTGTTTTCTTTACTCCTTTTCCCCTCTCGTCTTAGGTATTTCATTATTTGTTTCTATGTGTCACCTGCTCATCTATTTTGTTAAAATGTGATAGAGATCCATTTGAATATTTAATGTAGTTTTATGAGGTCTAATTTATTTTTTAGACTTAAGTAAATACTATTATAAATTGTGTCTAAATAATGTATTCTACAACAGGTGAAATACAAAGAGAAATATGAAAAAGAGAGAGGCAAAGCTATGCTGGACTTTGAGACTCCAACCTATGTCACAGCTAAAGAGGCTCAGCATATGCAGAGCGAGGTAAGTCCTTCGAAAATAAACTTGCTCTGTATAGACTGTTCACTTTGCAAAGGAATCTTTCCCAGAGCTTAGTGAATGAGATAAAACTCTGCTGACTTTCATCATCCAATCATCTGCAAGCAAAAATTGTGTTTTTTTTTTATTTTCATGGCACGTAATGGGATATTCTTTGCAAAGTGAAATTTTGGCACATCCACGTAGCTGTGAAGAATATTTTCTTGCAAAGGGAACAGCTGATTTGCTTTTAGTAAATGAACCCCATGTTTCTTTTGGATATACATAAATTTGGCAGATGATGTCATCTTTCCTATATCCTTATTGGAAAGATTTTCCCTCACATTTTGACCCTGGGACAGAAAGTTAGTGCAAATTATTCAATGGTGTCATGGACAGGAGAAGGATCTAACCTTCTGCTTTAAATGTTTTTGTCTAGCAAGTGGTAATTATTAAGTAAATTAGGTGCATTGTTTTCGTTATCAGTATGTGGGCTTTTCTTGTATTTTGAGATAGTAACTGTTTTTATCTGCCTGGATACATAGTAATTGATTAAAACATGAAACATATGTATTTAACTTTTATAATTTGAGAAATCTAAAATATTTTGTAAAGGTTTTTATAGTGTTAATTTTTTTAATTTAGAGAAAAAAAACATATTGTAATGATCTTATGATAAGTGAATACAGTGACAGGTTTTACGTCTGTTGAATGGTGTCATGGTATTTTGAATTCATTTGTTAAAATTGTTTAAGTCCTTCAAGAAAGAAATCCCTTGAAGCTGATATTGTTTTTGTTAAATGGTAATCTTATACAAGCTGAAATATGCATGTATAAGCAGTTTAATGTACCGTAGAAATTATTTTGTTCTATTGTATGTAATTCCCTTTAAACACAAAAAGAAATTTCAACTGTGATAACTAGTCTGTGGGGCTGGGAGGTTTTGAATCTCAGGATTTGGTAGTAATTTACTTACTCCACCTAGGAACCAAATAGAGAAAAATGGCAAGAGAAGGAAAAGCTAGTAAGCTATTTACAGTCATTCCTACTTCTGCAGCTGTGGTTTGACTATTGGCCACCCAAGGGGTCTTGCTCCTTGCTTACTGCTCAACCACAGTGATAGTCGATGAACTGAATTCTTCTGATAGTCAGCAGAAAAAGAGAATGAGGTATTATGAAACAATTCAAAATGTGGAATAAAAAAAAGTAGAATAAAATCAGACATCAAACTGGTGTTTGGGCTCTCACACTTTTTTATGGCGCCCTTAGCCAGTAAAAAATAAAAATAAAGTTTATGTAGAGAGAAAACATTTTTTTAGTTTTGGATATATGCAATATGGTAGAGTTAGAACCCCTGTCAAGTTTGAATTGCTGTACTTGTGTAAGGGGCACTAGATCTCCTGATTTTAACATCCAATGTTGCAAGTGACCCATTGAATTAATCAAGTTGACAAGCTTTGGTGAGGCTGCTCACATAAAATCCAGCAAGCCCCAATGGTGGCTTCAGGTAAAAGTTCAGAAATGTAAGAAAAGCAGTAAAGGTGCCACGCTAGTGTTCATAGCTTGCAGAAAGTACTCTATGAACATTGGCCTGGCAATTTCTCTGTTTTTGTACTTTAAGGCTTTTTTTGCTGTGTCCCTACTAGATACATTCACCCTCTCTATATGTCCTAGTGACCATCAGAAATTGATTGGAAATCTAATTCTAACATGACAGTCATCGCCAAATCAAGATGTGAGAGGAAAGCTGCAACGGGACAAACTTGTTCTGAAGACAATTGTCAAAGAGTAGAATTACCTTCCATTACATTTTTTTTTTTCACTTACTGTTGCGTTTCTGAGACAGTAAGGGAAGGGAGGGACACAGACAGTAAAAATAACTTAACATGGGTTTTAACCCTTCCCTGCCCATTCCATGATAAAACATGGAAATAAACTTTAACATAAATTGAGCCCCAAAATATAGGAGTTATATCAGTAATTTTCTAGCTTTACCTTACCCTCCTTTAATCTTCAAGATAGCTTTGCTAAAATCATTTAAGTTAATTTTTTTTCCTCATTAATGTACACATAGCACCCCATATTGACAGAAAAACACAGAATTGTTGACATTTTTGCAGATTTATTAAAAAAGAAATTTATATTGATATTTCAGTTTTTCTTTTTTATTAAATCTGCAAAAATGTTAACAAGTCTGTGTTTTCTGTCAATATGGGGTGTTGTGTGTACATTAATGAGGAAAATGAACTTTTAGCAAATGGCTGCAATATAACAAAGAGTGAAAAATGTAAGGGGGGTCTGAATACTTTCCGTCCCCACTGTACATGTATATATCTATATTTACCACATTTACTAAAAGGTTAGATATAACCAACTATACTGAAAGATTAAGAAACATCTTGTTAATGCAATACTATTTGTGATATTTTTCTTCCTGCCTCTATTAGAAAGAATATAAGAAAGACTTGGAAGAATGTATTAAAGGCAGAAACCTTTCTGGTTTGGAGGTTACGCCAGCATTGTTACATGTCAGATATGCTACAAAAATAGCAAGCGAGGTAGCATCTGCTCTACATTTCATCACCACATACAATAAAAATAATAACACTACTACCCTCTAAATCCCCCTATTTTATATTGCTGGTTCTATGTTTATCATTTGTTACTTTTATGTCTCTTCCATGTCTTGTTTTATTTTTGTGTTATTACGTAGCAAACCCATTTTCAATTAACTTTCCACTAAATCTTCGCATTTATCTCTTAATTAATGCAACACAATGTTACAATGCACATATTTTTATCCAGACTTTTTTTTTTAAATAACCCATACAACATAGCCAAATTATATGTGTATTGTATCTTATAGCATATTTTTGTTTTATGTCTTAACTGTGTATTGTGCAGTCTGTGTTGTTTTATGTTTTTATGTTTTTTTGTATTCAGTGTTCTCTTTATATCTTTCCACATATTAGTTATTGGCTGTTCATTAACTATGTCTTTATCCCTGGACTTGTAGAAAGAGTACAGGAAGGATCTGGATGACACTAAAGGACGGGGCCTGACGGCACTGGAGGAGACTCCAGAACTAATAAGAGCCAAGAATGCAACGCACATCTTAAATGAGGTATGGGTATTCCTTATATTCCTCTATGTCATGTGGATTTCCAGCAGGGACATTGGATTTATGTACTGCTGAGAGATAATATGTTGGAAAAGTAGCTTTAACGGGTTTTAACCTGTGATAAAATAAATATGGAGGCTACTATTTCTGACTTCTTACTGGAAACTCTAGATCAGCCATTCTCATGGAACCCTAGGGTTCCTCCAGAGGTGGCTAAGGGTTCCTTGAGCTGTGGCTAAATGACCAATCATGTTATGGTGCCTGCATAGTTCCAGGTCCAACACCACTTGGCATAGCCAGAGCCATGTCTGTAAAGGGAGCATTCTTCCCACTGTCCACCACCAATGGAGGGGGCATCTCTCATATTTATTTTCTAACATGTTTACTTTAAACCTGAGCTCCAGGCAGGTATAAAATACACAAATTATTGCAGCTCTATATTCATTGGTATACATCTGGGAGATGGAGAAACAGAACAAGGAGCCAATCAAGTTGTGCTGTGGCATGCATGTGCATACAAAGAATCTGCTGATAGGACCTGTAAACAATTCTTAACTGCAGCAGGGAAAAATAAGATCTCCTGTCCTGCTAGACAGGAATGTGCTGTGTGACAGAGCTACCTAAATCTCAGTACTGGATGGAAAGAGAAACATATCTTTTGACAGGTAAAACAGCTTGTTAAAGTGTTTGTAAAGTCATATTGTGACTTTGCTGGTATCCCCTTTGGTTTATACAGTTATTAAAGTGGTTGTAAACCCTGTACAACCACTTTTCCCTACAGGTAAGCCTATAATAAGGCTTACTTGTAGTTACTGGAAATATCTTTTAAACCTGTACGGTTTAGGAGATATTTGCCATATACGCTTGCGCCAATGTCATCGGCGCATGCGCACTGCACGGTCATGCCGTTTTTTATAGTGCCCATGCCATGACCATTGGCTTCCATGCACATGCGCAGGAGTGGCGTCACGCAACTCCAGCCAGTAACAGAGCCCGAGTCCACGGCCCCGGAAGGAAGAGGGGATGAAGATGGACGCGGCCACACAGCGGGGACAGCGGTGACATTGCAGGCTTCTTATGCAGGTAAGTGGCACATAATGGGCTAGTATGCAATGCATATTATGCTTTTACTTTGCAGGAAACAAAGAGGAAGTAAAACCCATCAGGGTTTACTTTCTCTTTAACTACAGTGTGTGTGTTTTTGTTTTTAAATGACAAGGCTAAATACCTTTTTTCACACCGCAGCTGTGCGGTCACAAGATCCCCCTCTGCTCTCCTTCCCCAATCTAAGCAGAGCAGTGGGAGGGGCTGAGATTTCCCTCTGATGTCAGCCAGCCAGCAGGAGGTCACATGGCCGCACAGCGGCCATGTGAGAAAAAGTATTTAGCCTTGTCATTTGAAAAAAACACACGCACTGTAGTTAATAACTGTTTAATCCTTAGGGGATACAAATACTTTTGGTGCATATTGCAACAGGAAGGGCGGGGAGGCGCTTAGCTCTCACGCTGACAGGCAGGGAAGGAGGGGGAGAGGCACGTAAACTGACCACGGTATTATGGCTCAGCAGCCATGATTACCCTAGTCAGCACACACAGGGGGACACAGTAACAGCCAGGATCAACCAGGTATTTTACAACATAAAAAAGGTCAAATTACATTGCACAAGCACTGTGCTATAGATCATACCCTAAAGGAACAGGATCTTTTTGGGGTTACAACCACTTTAACAATTTGTGTATTTAGCTGGTTGTCTGGAGTTCAGTGTTTAAGTAATAAGTACAAGTTATAACAAATAACATAACTCAACCAAATAACTGTCTATGTTTGATAATGTTTTAAAATGCAAACTGCTATAGAAGCTACAGAGTAATAACTAGAATTTGTTTACTTAATTTTAAACAGTGTAAAACATTGTGCTATCGGTAAATGAGCAATTGCTGAGTAATTTATACAGTGGTAATATAATATGAATAATATCTCCTTAAAATGTTTGCAACCAATGTTGTACAGTAAATAGAGGACAATGTATCAATTGTATAACGTACGTGCTGGCTTTTCTTACAGAAAGAATATAAGAAAACACTGGAACTGGAAATTAAAGGAAAAGGTCTATCAATGGGCTTGGATACTCCAGACTTCCAGAGAGCAAAGAATGCTACTGATATTGCCAGCCAGGTAAGTGCTGTGGTCTGTAGCAAATTATTTACCAGTTTTTGCTTTCTGAAGTTTACCCTTCAAAGATATGAATGGTATAAATACAGATTGCCATGCTTTTTTTGTTTAGAATTTTCTACTTTTTTAGGCTTTAAACTGTATTACTTTTCCAACAGATAAAATACAAACATTCTGCAGAAATGGAAAAGGGAAGCTACACATCTGTTGTAGATACACCAGAAATTATCCATGCTCAGCAAGTCAGAAATCTTTCAAGCAAGGTGGGTATAAATTCTATCATTAATACACTCCATGAGAACAACAAAGCTATAGTTATTTTTGCTTTTCTCTTATTCTAACTATGAAATGTATTTATATAGTAAGAATTTTTTTATGCATTAATCACTTTGAAAATAAATATAGAGGTCCAAGTGTAATATATGAGCCAAGTGGCAATCACATTAATAGGACAAGACTAAGCCCTATAAGATTTGATATCAGTGGAAGTGTAGTGTGTCGCTGAGAATCTTGCCATAAAGTGCAAGTAGGCACAGCTCCAATAAACATTATGGCAGACTTATCTTTGGGTTTACCTTCCCCCATGGTGAACAGGTCCATGACTCCCATTGCCACTTGGTGTGCTGCCACTGCTATCTTCTCTGCCACCATCTTTCCTCTTTGGCCATTGGGTGTCCACTGACCGTGCAACTGCTGTGCATGTATCATCATGCTGATGTTACATTTTCCTGCCACTTGGCTCCATCTTGCAGAGAAAGGGAAAGAGGTTTTTTTTGGGCAGAAGGGACATGCGAAGTCTATTTATATTTGTCCTAAAATACAGGAAGATTTCTACTTACAACCTACAATAAAAGGAAATCTTATTTTGCTTCTTAAAGGGAAACCACTATTTTGGTTTAAGATCAAGTTTGAGTTTTGAAATTGATGTTTTATATATTGGTTGATATAAAATACATATTTGTATCCCTGATAATTATTTACAACAAAAAAAACCTATACATCCCTGGTTAAACAAATCTTTCAGCCATTTTAGCAATTTACAATTACTTGTCCTGTCTAAAAGCAGGTACCACGAGGGGCCTGCTAATTCCTTCATTAGCCCTTCCCACATTACATTTTTTACTTTCTTTTAGATACATCGTTTTGTTGGAGATGTTTTTAGTTCTGTCACATAATGTCCCCTGATACTCCCTGTGGGGACCGTGGCAAGTCCTAAGTAATGTGAAGAACGCAGCTATGTTATGATTACATGTCATTGTTCTATGCATCATCTTTTTTGAGCTGAGGCAGCTTGAGGATGTGCCTCCAAGAGAGGTGTCCCTGGTGCCTTTGGCTCATAGGAAGTGGTTTGAATTATGCTAGTCGTCATTTAACCTGGAAAAGGTGTGGTGGACAAGACCAGAGGTGGATGCAGAGGGTAGCATTTTAGCATGGGGATGGTGATTACTGCTTTGGAAACTTTAACTACATATAGTTAAAGTATTTATATAAAACTATTTTGTTGATTTGTTTATCACAACTTTTCAGTTTCAACTTTTATGATTTTTTTTTTTTTGTTTTTGTTGTTTTTATTACTTTTATTTATACTCACGTTTTATATTTTCTGTTGTACAGAAAAAATACAAAGAAGAGGCAGAGAGAACCATGTCTTATTATGTACCTGTAGTAGACACACCCGAAATGCTGAGAGTTCGCGAGAACCAGAAGAACTTTAGCACTGTAAGTCATTTATCTCTCCTATGACTGCAGTTTGTTGAAAAAAAAAATGGAAAAGCAAATACAGCACTCAGTTCTGACTTTTGCACTATAGTAAGTCCAGATTTAAACTGGTAAAACTGTTGACTAAAGCTCTGTCTACAGTGATCTAGGCAACTATTCTGAGCACATGCACTGAGCTAAAGATGGCTAGACCTTCTGCATGTGTAGTGACTACAGAGGACGCTGGAGGATGAACACATTGTCAGGCTTGCTGGGCATAGAACTGCCATTAGTCTGCACTTGATGTCTCTTCTACTATTTAGGAGTTTGTTGAGGCAGATGGTGACGTTGCTGAATATTGATGACCAAAGCACAGTTGTTTTAGCTTCTTGGTGTGCATAAAAAGTTTTTATTGTACAGTACTTTTTTATTTTCCTATCATACATTTCCTAAAGTGATTTGCAAATTAGCATAATTGTTTGCTGGTTATTACAAGATCCTGTAGTTCTTTATGCAATGAAAATGTGATATCTGTGACCCTGGCTAAAATATTATGGAATATTTTTGCCTTAAGGCAATACAAATCTAAGTATACATTATTACAAAAAAAAAAACATGAAAAATACATATTACTAAAATTGTTATTTGCAATTTTGTTGTGAGACTAACTCCAGTCACACCTCATATTTCAGTTTGGCATAGTTGATAGTAAACTGAATGATAGTCCAATTAGAATGTTAAAAAAGGAAAAACTACTGCATGGAAATCCCACTGTTGGAGGCTCTAGGAGATATAAGAAATAGCTGATGATTCTGTGTCCATCCAAAACTGCAGTCAGTGCTTTTTTATGTTGGCATTATTCATTTCTTTTATTTTAAAAGGATATTTAAAATTCCTGCATGGATAATGCTTATAGGGGTCAGTTTGCATGTGTACATAGTTGCATCCAATGTTCCTCGAGAGGGCAAGTTGGGATTAGTTTTGACCCTTCATTTTTTTTTTTAGGTGGAGCTACTTGGTTAAATAATGTCTACCCATTTTCTTACTGTTCTGGCATTAACAAATAACATTGCGGCAAATTTATTGTCGAGGCACTTCTTCATGCAGCCACTAGCTCCTTTTAGTTAAAATTCATTGGGAAATGCTGAATGCTAACCATAGTAGCAGCATTTCCTGTTGGGGAAGTGGGTCCCCTGAAACAACTGTGTGCTGATTGATCGGTCACACCAATGCTCTGCATAGTTTTGCAGGGTGTGCTATTGTCAGTTAGGATGCCCTACAGACTCCACGACCCCTTGCCTCTGAAAGTTGAGGATCAGGGCACAGGGAAATTAAACCACTCAAACTTCAGCAAGGAATTTCTGAGGACAGAAAGGAGGTAAGTAAAAGAAAAAAACTACAATGGAAAACTGCAGACAGGTGAAGAGATAAGGTTTAACCAACTTGTTTAAGTCCAAATTTTGATCAATGTTCCAGTCATTGGAACGCCATAATCATAACAGGTAAGCTACCAGTCCTGAGATCTGTTTGCTAATTGTCAGCGATCTTTGGAAAATGTGTGCAAATGTTAATTTCCTGTCTCTACAACTGACTGCAAATGGTTGTGCTAAGTGAAACGTGATACATTTATGTTAATTCAAATGTACCATTGTCTCTTCCATTAAAAAAAGTATTCTACTAAAATGGGAATACTTTATTATGATTTTCGTTAAGTCTGTAATCTTCAGTGTTCTGATTTTGATCTTGATCTTCCTCCAGTAGCCAAATATTGAAAGCCCTACACTTCTCATAATCTAGAACTATGTTTTTTCCAAATGAATCTTAACAATTTCTACTCTTTTCTTATAGCTACAGTACCAGGGTGACCTTAAACAAAGTAAAGGAAAAGTCACAGTGGTTAAAGACACGCCAGAAATTCTGCGTGTTAAAGAAAATCAAAAGAATTTCAGCTCGGTACTTTTTTTAAGATTCTTTCAGTTCTAACACAAATAATACCATAATAAAGAAAAAAGGTATTCTAACCTAGACCTCTTAGGCACAAGCTAATATTAACGGCCACTGATACCATAAGCTACTGCTTTCTCTGCCTGCAGTATATAAACACCTTACCAACCCATCATGATAGGCAATGTTATAGTGATAGGACACATTTTAGGGTCTGATCAAAATTGTCTTAAGTCCTATATGTGTGTTTTGTGTTGGGTCTGTTTGTCTTGGATCTTTTTTTGTATTCTAAAATGGAACTCTAACCAAAAAATGTTTAGTTTTGGATAGTGTAGGATAATTATATTCTTTATCAGGTCATTATTGTTGTTTATGCTCAAGAAGATTTTACCTCATGTTTGTCCCAAAGATCCAAAAGACATTGATGTTGACTGCCTTCCATCTCTGGAGTGCATTCTCTATCAATTTCTCAGGAGATCCATTTTGGTCTGGAGACACCAGCAATAAAAATCTGACAGAGGACATATGCCTTTTCTGAGCTGTTCAAGCTATAAAAAAAGGTCTGTATGGAGTCCCATTTTTGTTAAAATTGTATTGTCCTTGCATGTTTTACCACTGTGTTTGTAAATGTCAAGCCTTCAATTTTCACATGTACAATATATATAAATGTTGACCACTGCTCTTTATCTTAAATTAGTTCTAAGATATAAAAGTAGACTGAGCCGAGGCCAACAACTTGCAGGGTAACTAAAATAACATCAGCCACATGGCACTTGCAAATAAAATGGTCATTTGTTTCAAGTGTTTCGAATACTGAACCTATTAAAAGTTGAATTTGTTAATGCTATTCTTTTCACCAGTCTCAAGCCTTAAACCAACAACAAAACCAAAAATGTTGTTTATTAACCTGTTACCTTGATTCTAACTTACAAGATACTGTACAAAGATGAAGTTGGAACAGGAACACCTATTGGGCACACCCCAGAGATGGAGAGAATTAAAAGAACACAGGATGCCATTAGCACGGTACAAATAATAATAGAAAAAAAAATACAAATAAAAATATAACAGTAATAATTTTAATATAGGAATGATTCAAGCTCACTAGTTGCCCCTTCTAATAACTTATGATCTAACAACTGCCATACTAAAATAGAAAAGTTGTCTACTTTATAACTACCATTATATTAACTTCCTCTAAACAAGACTGACAAGTAAAAATATGGCTACAACATTCTAAATTTGTAAATATTATTTATATTGATTAATATATTCAAATAGTATATTACTACTTAACGTAAACAATGCTAACAATATTTATCTTGAATTGATATTCAGCTTCATTATACATTTTTTTCCCATATGATTATGAGTACCAATTAAAAGTAAAATTGTGGCCAGACTAAATATATTTGCATATTTTAGAAATCAGCAAATAAATATTAAAACAAGCCCTCAATCACCTCTGTGACTACAGCCATTATGAAATAATTTCAACGTTTCCAGCGAAAGCTTTTGATTTTTACTTCCATTTTCTCTGGGCAGCTTGGCTTATCCTTGCAGGGAATGAGCCGTCTAATATCTAATGTAAATACAGGGCAAATGGGATGAAGAAAAAATAAATTCAATGACTTTTGAGGATGAATTGTTCCATAGTGGGTGTAATTATAAAAGTCAGTGAGGGCTTATTTTAAAGCTTAATCATTGCTCGTTAAGAATATGTAAATGCTTGAATGCACATAGCCTGGCCACAGTTCTACTGTAAACCGACAAAGAGTTAAAAACAGGCACCAAGAGGTGACTACACATTCCTGGTTTTATCTCCTTGAGCACTCTAGGAGCTCCCAAACCAGGGACCTCCTAGGGCAACTTTGGAACTAAAAAAAAAAAACGTTCGACATTCGGCCTGTGTGTATGTCGGTACGTTCCAACAGAAGCCAGACGTTTAGCCAATGGCGGGTGTTCTGGCGGGGGGGCCGTTCCCCTGTCAGAACACAACAGCTCAGCGGGGGGAGACCGCTGTACCTACTTTGCATAGTGAGTACAGCGGCCCCGACCAGAGCTGACCTATAGTGTGTACCAGACTTAAGGAAAATAAATCAGGTATGTTTAGGCACCTCTATAAGTCTATTCTTGACTTCTTATGTTATTTTCAACTTCTAAAGAGACCACAAACCTATTGTAATTTAATCTGTTGCAGTGGATCAGGAGGTAATTACTATAAACCTGATGTATCAATGAGTACATACTGAAAGATACAACTTTCCTCAGCAACAGGATTTAAACTTGTTTTGAAAGTCTAAATCTAATGTGAGACTATAGGGAGATAACTCCAGGTTTTAGAGAGAACTTTCTGAGACATTAGGCACATTTTGAGCTGAAGCAGAACTGATTCACTGGCAATTTACTAGAAAATGTTTAAAAACTCTGAAAAGGCAGTGTCAGTATCAGTTCAGTAAATAATTGTGCCATTGTTGATAACCTAGCCTGTAGACTTACTAGGTCTTCTGCCTACTCAATGATGGGTATTTTTTTCAGCAAATTAATAAGCCATACAGTGATAAAACTTGCTACTTATAAGTTCACATGCTGCGTTATCACTGACGTCACTAAATCTAAGGCTCCATGCACATGTGGCTTAAATAAACAGCAATTTTTAAGCCAGTGTACATGGAGCCTTAGACATACATTGCACTTTTACTGACATCCCTAGTCCGTAGTGAACAGACAGACAGACAGCAGTTTCAATTATGTTTTTAGTGTAGTAATATTAAATCAAGGCAAAAGGTAATCACATCCCAGGTACATACAGTCAAATGGCAACCATAAGGAAAATCGCTATTCGAGCCAGTCTTGTGCGGACAGATAAACAGGCAAAAATCAATAAGAGCCATTTATCGATTTATTGTTGCCATAAGATGATTTTTTTTAATAAAAAAAAAATAATTTAAATTCTCCTTTGCGTGGATGGTAGACAATCAGCTTGCTCACCACTATAATGGTACCTTATGGTAGCGGCCAATGAACCGGCTTGTTGATAGATTTGCTGCAGTGATGGAATCCTCATGCATCCCCTATGAAATCCACACAAACGGGGAAGGGGGAGGGAAAACACAACTTTAGTGTGGACGGGGAGACAATGTAGAGCCTCAACTGAGTCCATGATGGTATCCAGCGGTGAGTGGCAGCACAGCTAGCCAGCCGTACGTGTGGGGCCGGGAGACAGTCAAAGCAAGCCCCAATAGGAACCACTGAGCGTGAGACTCCCGGGCGTGACGTCAAATGCTCAGGGAGACCAGATTCAAAGCTAGGCTTGGAGCACAAGATGGTGGAGAGCAAGCCGAGAGAAGCAAGGAGAAAGCGTGGCTGTTGTCTGGACAACGCATATCGGGGCATGGCCCTTCCTCAGGTCATGTAACATGATCAGCCAATAGGAATTAAATAGGAATTGACTGCGGGAAGATTAACATTTTTAAAGAAACTAAGACAGGTTACATCCACCTCTACTATTCTCCCGGCCTCGTTTCCACCTACGGCTGGCTAGCTGTGCTGTCGCTCATGGCTGGATACCATCAGGGACCCAGTTGAGGCTCTACATCGTCTCCCGATCCACACTAAACTTGGGTTTTACCTCCCCCTTCCCCGTCTGTGTGGATTTCATAGGGGATGCATGAGGATGCCATCAATGCAGCAAATCTATCAACAAGTTGGTCCATTGGCCGCCACCATAAGGTACCATTATAGTGGTGAGCAAGCTGATTGTCTACCATCTACGCAAAAGAGAAAATCATCTTATGGCAACAATAAATGGTTCTTCTTATTGATTTTTGCCTGTTTATCTGTCCGCACAAGACTGGCTCAAATAGCACTTTTCCTTATGGCTGCCATTTGACTGTATGCACTTTTATCACATTTCTCCTGGTGTGTTCTTCCATATAGCTGCTTATTGGGCACAAGTAGGACATAAAGAATTACTCCCATTGTTACAAATGTCCCAGTTTTCTGGCGCCAGACTTTTTTTTGCTGTTTTCACATCCCAGATGCACACAACCCATCGCCATAATGAATACCATTCTGATGTCTTCCTGTAATGCATACATAGTCCATCACACACTCCTGTGTATAAACATACATGCAGTCATGTATGGAACTGTCTTATGTGCTAAATGTGCATTTTTGTTTCTCCATTGTGTGTAATTTCATAGATAAAATACAAGGAAAGTGTTGGACAAGGTACTTCAATTTCTGACCTTCCGGAAGTGAAACGCATAAAGGAGACGCAGAAGAACATCAGCTCGGTAGTGGCTGATTATGTTTATACTTTAGTCATGGTTTGCTGGTGCCCCTTATGCTTCCCCTTTACTAAAGAGCCCTTCTTATCCGCAGTTCCTTTCTAATGTCAGCATTATTCTAATGTCTCACTGTCTTTAAGCCATAGTCAATGTGTTAGTTTGCATTCCTTATGTAAATGAACAGAAATTATATTAACAGTTAAATACATAACTAACTGAAGGAATTTCCAGCCTGGTTTTCCTCTCCCCCCTTCCTCCTTATCATTGTCCTTTCCTTGTAACTGAAGGTTGTCCTAACTGTATTGATCTGACTTAATTCATTGACTAGTATTGTCAGGAACATACTGTATATATGATGTATTTGATGTACCTTTTCTGTATTCACTGGTCACCAATACATATCACTACTAATATATACTACTAGTTGATGAACCGTTAAGAACAACCTAATTTAGAATCATGTTATCTGCCGTAGGGAACATTTTTTTTTTACAATTATATAGCCATGCTGGCACCATGGTGACATTGAGAATTTATTTTGTAAAACGTGTATTGGTAGCCTCCCTAAGCAGTTCCTTTACATTGGGAAATCCTCCAAGTTGCTTGTTCGAAAAAAAAAAGAAGTTAAGAAATAGCCAGAAAATCAGTTGATACTTACATTTGACTTCATGGAGAAATCTTCAGGGACTGCATTTCAGCAAGGGGCAAACACGTATATAACTAAATCAAAAGCAGATTTGCATTTAAATTTGTTTTTAACAAATGTATTTTAATGATATCCTCATGCTGCATTTTACACTCTAAGGCACAGTGGGAGTTCATTTTGTATGAATATATTACTGACCATGTAAGGTGTTAACACCTCCTGGAAAAGAGTTGAAGCTGTAAATAGGGATAAGCAATATTGAAAGCTTTATTATCCCCAAACATTTTGTGAAATTCATGGGATTTGAGCAAAATTTCACCATTTTGGTAAATTGCAATCAGGTAACGGGAATGTATGAAATGAAAGTGGTTGTATACAGAGATATTTTCCTCTTTAAGGATAGGGTACACCATCAGTACAGGATTACAAAGGAAGCGTTTTAGAAGCAATATCATAAATAACTTTTTTTGACCTTGATTTGGTAATGTTTTCTTCTTCTCAGCTCAGCTTGGCCTGGGTCAGGGGCTGGGCTAAGCTGCCACACTTTAAATATACTGGTGACATTGCTTCAGCTTTTCAGGCCCTCTGTCCCATGCCATGTAGAATGGAGTTGTCAGTTAAGTATCTGATCTTCCCTTAATGTGTTTCTGCCTGTGTTGTGGGCAGCTAGGAGGATTATACCGCACAGTAAACTGAGTAGACATGGAGGGTCATTCACTAAGAAGAAGGCGCTGCACCAGTTCATACATTAATTGGTGCACTGGAAATGTCACTAATTTAATGTATGAACCATCGCACATTGAAGCGCAAATAGCGATAATAAACGCTCGCATATGTAAACTGCAACTGGTGCTAGGGCAACTGCAGTTTTCTCATTGATAATAATGCACGCCCAATACAATTAGTTAATTTCATCTAATTGGATGTGTCTTGTTAGTTGTTGTTAATTAGTAGGTGTTCTCAGTTACTTAACCCTTTTGATGCTAATCTCATTCCTATCACTTCTAATATATCTTTAAAATGTGTTTTATTTTTTTTTTTACCCAAATCTTTCAATACATTACAAAGAACAGAGAAGTGTTTCTAAACCCAATAAATTAATATTTTCCGATCTTGATCTTTAAAGGTGACCATACACTTCAATCAGTTAGATCTTAAATAAAATAGATTTATTGCAAGAGCCTGTTTGATTTCCCATAATTTGAATTAATTGTTCAAGTGCGTTTTCCATTGACCTATTTTGCCTAAATATCGAGTTGTACAGAGATTGGCCAATCAGTTTGCATAGTGCATGACCATCTTAAGTGCCAAATTTGGAATGTAGATGTGCCATGACCCACTTGTATTTTCCAAACAATATTTCTTGGGCATTATACAAGGCAAAGGAAAAAACACCTTTTTTCAAGACATGCTAGAGTGATCAGGAATCTTCAAACTACGGCTCTCCATCTGTTGCGGAACTACATATCCCATGAGGCATTGTAAAACGCTGACATTCACAGACATGACTAGGCATGATGGGAATTGTAGTTCCTGAACAACTGTAGGGCCGTAGTTTGAAGACCCCTGTGCTAGACCATTATTATGCCGCCAGAATTGGGAGTGTGGCATCTACCCAACTTCTCTCTGCTGGTGGACACAAGAACCTACATCTATAGATAGATAGATAGATAGATAGATAGATAGATAGATAGATAGATAGATAGATAGATAGATAGATAGATAGATAGAGATACACACACACTGAAGCAGGAAGCAATATACATTGGCCTGGAAGTGAATCTGTACACTGGAAGTAGGTGTGTGTTTTGAGGCCAAATCATTTAGACATACACACATGACTCACACAAACACCACCCCATGTAAAAATAAATAAAACATTTTCTTAGTTTGCAAATAAGGATCATTTCTTCCTCAAAGAACACTGAGCAGGGCATGGTGGTGAGAAGAAATTCACAGCAAGACAAGTAGCTTCCTGTAGGGGCGTAATGTCATTCCACCACTTCCGGAACCAGATATGTGCCACGGGTACATACCTCCGTGCGCATAGCAGTTGCACATCTCATATACACAGCAGTCATGCATTTAGATGCATTTGGCGCATCTAGCTGCAGGAACCCAATTTTTATGGAAATTAATAGTAAAGCGGATGCAGATTTTCAGGACTGGACTAACAAATATTTATAGTGAAAGGCAACTGGTGTTTTCTATTTTCTGTTTCTATTAAACAAGGTCTAAATGGGCCATTGACATGCATCACAGTTGAACTTAGGCATGTGTATTTGCAAAGTTAAACTAAATTAAATCCTTTCTTATTTTTGCTTGGGGATAGAGTGCAGAGGGATTAGAAGTCAGTTTTTGGGGATGTCTGTACCCCTGATGGGGTGAAGACACCTCCCACATTTTGCCAGTTTCTCCTTAAAATGTATTCACTTCCTGTCACATAGCCAAACAGGAAGTGAGGGTAAAACCCTACCAATGTCTTTCCCTGGGGACACACAAGTCAATCTAAATAGTTTCCCTGTTAGGTAAATTGCAGTCTAGCATTTTGCTGTGTACACCACAAATTATTAGGTATCTTGGACTTTGGGGTTTATTTACTAAAGGCAAATCTACTTTGCACTACAAGTGCACTTGGAAGTACAGTTGCTGGAAATCCAAGGGGGACATGCAAGGAGAAGCATCTTTGCTTCTACATGATTGGATGATAAAATCACCAGTGCTTCGAGTACACTTGTATTGCAGTGGATTTGCCTTTAATAAATACCAAGATACCTAATAATTTGGAGTTTACACAACAAAGTGCTAGAGTGCAATTTGCCTAATGGGGACACTAGTTAGATTGACCTGTGTGTCCCCAAGTAAAGACATTGGTAGGGTTTTATCCTCACTTCCTGTTTGGCTATGTGACAGGAAGTGAAGCTAATTTTCAGAAAAGGGACACAAAGCCCAACCTAAAAAAAACAAGCAGGGGTTATAACACTTACTTGGTTTCCCTCAAATGGCCACAATTGGAATAGAATTGTGTTGAGCTAGATTTTAGCTCAGTGCTCTAAATCAGTGGTTCTCAACCCTGTCCTCAAGTAACCCCAACAGACCAGGTTTGCGGGTTTTCCTTCATCTTGCACAGGTGCTGTAAATCAGAGTCAATGGCTTGGTATTTTGGACAGCTATTTTAGCTAAGGTAAATTCCCAAAATATGTCCTGTCGGGGGTACTTGAGGACTGAGTCTGAGAACCACTGCGATAAAATGGAAAATTGAATAATTACCTCTCTGTAATTTTCCTTTTCCTGGAGCCTATCCATGGCAGCATACGCACAATCCATGCATATGCTGCCATGAAGGCACCAGGAAAGCAGCTTTTAGACAAATCACACTTTTTTTGTTTTGCCATGCCAATCAGCCTAGTTAAGCTGCAGCTGGGAAATCTGTTGCATGAAATTTGTTTTGGGGGGGTGTAACATGCATTACTTGAATTGAGCATGCATCTGCAAAACAAATTATTTACAAAACACATAAAACATACAAATTTGCTACAAATTTTATTGGTCAACAAAACAGGACTTGGAAAAGAGCAAGGGAAGCAAAAAACACATGTATGTTAATTTGAGACACTAATAGAATATGGCTTTGAGGTCTGACCATTTTGCAGAGGAAATTAACAGGAGTTAAAAGGACTGCGCCTACAAACGGACAGTCATTTAAGGATTTAAACATTTATTAGTCACAACATCTTGAGAAATATTTTGCAAAATAATGTAGCACAGACAATTAAATCAAAGTGAAACTAACAACCTACAAACAACACACATTGACAACATCAAAAATATTTCAGGGAAAAATATCCCCCCCCCCAAAAAAAATAAACAAAAGTAAAAAAAATACTTGCTCTATAACACATCTGTTTTGCAAAGATATAAACTCTATAAGGACAAATGTACTCTTGACACACACACACACACACACACACACACACACCCTTTTAGGAGGAGCTAGAGGAGCGAGAGTCTTTTTGCATAATTTCAACAAGGTGTATGTCACATGTTGGCAATGTAACATGCTAACATGACCTGTGTGCAAATATCCTTAAAAAAATACATAAAGGTGAACCAGCGTAAAAAAATTTTTTGTCAAGATTAGAGGTGTGCCCATTCAACCCATGCAATTGCATGTACGTTGCTTAACATTTACTAAGATTTTGGCCGCGCAGTCAACAAATTTATTTGAACGGGCGCAAGAGCCGCTTGCTTATGCGCACTGCTTACATTGATCTGACGCAGTTCTAAACGTACTTGCAAGCGCAGCAGGCTTTCTCTGAAAAAGTTACTTTCTCATTCTATTTTGGGCATATTTTTTACTTGGGCAGTTGTTACTAAACTTCCTCACATCATAATATTGGCTCCTCCATCTTCTGTTAATATTGAATTGGAGATGCCGTGCGCCATATTGTAATATGTCCATATTGGCGCACAGATTGCATTGAGATCGCTATAGTAAATGGGGGATTCAAGCTCTATGGAAATGTGCGTTTCCCCTCGCCATGCTCCTCTGACGGCGCACGGCTTTAGTAAATCACCCCCATGGTTTACTTACTAAAAGAAGAAGAGCATCCGCACTGCATTAGCAATGCTGCAGAGGCTCTCTGTGCCCACGGGTTGTTACCACAGTGAAGAAAGTAGTCAGAGTGACTAAAAAAAAAAATATCTGTTTATTTTGCCAAAGTGCAGAGATTATAAAAAAATTGAGAAGTCCTGCAGTTTTTTGGTGGGTTTACAACCACTTTAAATGAGCAAGGGGGTTCTCTGCCTTCATGCTGATTCAACGGCTTCAACACTTTCTGGGCCAGTGACTGCAGTTATGTAGATTAGAAATTCTGTCTTTACTCTGGATTTCTAATCTGGATGCCTGTTTGAGGTCTTAGCATCCTTAGAAGGAGGTCAGCATATGTGTTTCTCTCAGTACAAATTTTTCTTAATGTTTTAGGTTTTATAAATGTATGAAAACAAGAACAATACTGAATTTTACATGTTACTCGTTTTAAGGTTTGTGTATACTGGAGGTCTGCTCCTTCCCTTTTAAACCGTTAATAATTCAGGTGGGAATAGAAATATAACTGTATCACATATATAATTCTTTGGAAAAATCTATTAGAAAAAAAAAAAATGCCCTTTTTACCTCTTCTTTCTAAATGGTGTATATTGATTAGCACTTGAGGATCTTATGCAGTGTTAACTAAACATTATCCTCAAGTGGTGAGTAAAATTGACCACATAAGCAAAGGCAAGCTACCTATATACACAAACCACATAGAAGTGTTTTTAGGTCATTAGAGAATAATTGAACATAGGTATTGGTGCTATTTTGAGTGCTCTTTTGTGTCTCCAGGTTATGTACAAGGACAGCTTGGGGCAGGGCACCCCGACACCCATGACTCCAGAAATGGAGAGGGTCAAACGCAACCAAGAGAACATTAGCATGGTATTTTCAAATTTAAGAAATTGGTTTAAATTCCCTCTAACAACAACATTAAATTAATGACATTATAACCATCACTGGTCATTTTGATGAATGCCTGATGATGATTTTTATTAAAACGTATATTAACATAGATATATACACCTCATAAGAAATTCTAAATAATTACTTACTTTCCCAAGAAACCCTAAAACATGACTAATTAATTAATGGTTCATGATAAACCTTTTAAACCTTTATCCATTAAACAATTACATTACTTACTGTATCTAGGTTGTACTATATCAACAGTCTATTAACATGACTATGTTGCTGGGTTCGAAAAATGTAGCAAAGTACCACATGCAAAAGAAGAGTTTTTAACTCGTCTGTCCCTCCATCTGTTTAGCCAATCTTCACTTTCTAGCACATCAATCTATTTTTCACATCTGACATACCTCCTGGTCTCCTGCTGCACGCTGTGGTTCCTTATTTCACTGCAGGATACAGCACTGACACAGGGACCAGCGAAAGGAACCAAAATAGGATACGATGGGGGACGTATGCATTCAACACTCCCAAAGTGTTGAAGGTGGAGATTTTTTTAGGCATAGCGTAGCTCTTTAACAGAGTGAAGATCAAAGCAACTGGTGGTGAGATAGGTGAGTACAAAGCTTCTAAGTTTGCTAGTAAAACTTCTTTAACCCAGCAACAAAGTTACTTTAAATATGATATTTGATATGCGACATGTGATATTTGACCAGCTCTCTACTGACCTTTCCTTCTATCAGTCATTGCTCAGAAACTATTTAACAAAGCTTTTTTCTGAACAGCTATGTGTTTCGTTTTTTTAAACACGGGGTACCTTCTTGTACCATCAGATTATGTACAAAGAAAACTTGGGAACAGCAACACCAATGCCTATGACTCCTGAGATGGAGAGAGTAAAGCGCAATCAAGAACATATTAGCTCGGTATTTGCCAAAACTAAAAAGATGCCTCTAAAGTCTCACTTAAAATCCCTCACTATAACATCTTTAACTTTGACCTTAATAACCTAAATTGTAAATGAATTACCTTATTAAATTTCTATTCACACACTGCATTTAGATGCATTTCAACCTCATAACATTTTTAACATTATTCTCCTTGGGGTTGATATACTGAAGAAAATAGATCTTTTCCTTTGCATGGGAAATTCCCCTTATCTTTGTGTATGAGGTGAGCCTCTGATGACTTCCATCATCTAGTCACGTTCAAGCAAAAATACAGTCTTTTTATTTTCTTTGTACGTGATTTGATATTCTTTGCAAAAGGAACAGCCTATTTGCCTTCAGTAAATCCACCCTGTTGTCTTAATCAGTCCCCTCTACTTTTCCTTGTTATTCTGTTCTTTAGCTGTCTTGCAAATGTTTCAACAAAACCCTACTTTATACCTTATTGTTCTGTTAACTCCCAGTGCATTGTTTCTTAAACATAAATACTTATTTTCTGTCTACGACAATTACATTTGTGACTTAATATCTGCTATACAACATCCCTCCTAATTCCAGAACTTGCACTTTTTTCTTCAAAATTCAATAACTGAACATACTTTTATTGCTAAAACCACACCATTCCCCACAGAAATTCCATCACTTACCATTAACTTAAATTATCAATTAAATATTCCTACTCATCCACTTTGAACACTGTTTTCATTACTCCCTGTATGTTTTAATGGCTATTCTGTTTATCCCAATGCATTTAAATTCCATAGATAACTTTTTAACTTTTTTTTTTTTTTAACTTTTAATTTTGTAACATATTTCATTACTTTCCAAAAATTAATCACATCTTTTATGATTTTTGCATTAAAAAAAAACTTTTGAAATCCTCTCTTTAACATAATCCAGAAGTATGGCTTTGTGTTTGTGACCCTTCCCTATATTTATAATGTGTGAACAATATATTATCTTATATTGTCTATTTTTCGTTCAGAACAACTATATTTTCAAGGTAATTATATTTTTTTAATAATTTATAAAATGTGCTTAGGATCTTAGACTCTAAAATTATATAAAAAACAAGCCTCAAATAATATATCTACAGTGAGGCAGAAAAGTATTTGATCCCTTGCTGATTTTGTATGTTTGCCCAATGAAATAAAAAAGATCACTCTATAATTTTAATGGTAGGTTTGTTTTTACAGTGAGAGACAGAATAACAACAAAAAAATCCAGAAAAACATATATAAAAAAAAGTTATAAATTTATTTGCATTTTAATGAGTGAAATAAGTATTTGACCCCTTCACAAAACATGACTTTGGTGGCAAAACCCTTGTTGGAAATCAGAGGTCAGACATTTCTTGTAGTTGGCCACCAGGTTTGCACACATCTAAGGAGGGATTTTGTCCCACTCCTCTTTGCAGATCCTCTCCAAGTCATTAAGGTTTCAAGGCTGACGTTTGGTAACTCGAACAGTCAGCTCCCTCCACATATTTTCTATGGGATTAAGGTCTGGAGACTGGCTAAGCCACTCCAGGACCTTAATGTGCTTCTTGAGCCACTCCTTTGTTGCCTTGGTGAAGTTCTCCTGTCCCCTTAGCAGAAAAACACCCCCAAAGCATAACGTTTCCACCTCCGTGTTTGGTGTTCTTGGGGTTAATAGGCAGCATTCCTCTTCCTCCAAACACGGCAAGTTGAGTTGATTTTGGTCTCATCTGACCACAACACTTTCACCCAGTTCTCCTCTGAATCATTCAGATGTTCATTAGCAAACTTCAGACCGGCTGTACATGTGCTTTCTTGAGCAGGGGGATCTTGCGGGCGCTGCAGGATTTCAGTCCTTTACGGCGTAGTGGGTTACAAATTGTTTTCTTGGTGACTATGGTCCCAACTGCCTTGAGACAAGATTCTCCCATGTAGTTCTGGGCTGATTCTTCACCATTCTCATGATCATTGAAACTCCACGAGGTGAGATCTTGCATGGAGCCCCAGACCGAGGGAGATTGACAGTTATTTTGTGTTTCTTCCATTTGCGAATAATCTCACCAACTGTTGTCACCCTCTCACCAAGCTGCTCGACGATGGTCTTGTAGCCCATTCCAGCCTTGTGTAGGTCTACAATCTTGTCCCCGACACCCTTGCACAGCTCTTTGGTCTTGGCCATGGTGGAGAGATTGGAATCTGATTGATTGCTTCTGAGGACAGGTGTCTTTTATACAGGTAACAAACTGAGATTAGGAGCACTCCCTTTGAGGGAGTGCTCCTAATCTCAGCTCATTAGCTGTATAGAAGACACCTGGGAGCCAGAAATCTTGCTGATTGATAGGGGATCAGATACTCTTTTAACCACTTCACGCAAACTGCCGTACCTGTATGTCGGTACTTTGATGCTAAATACCACTGTTATGGCAGCTAGCTGCTGCCATAACACCGGTATTTTCAGAAACGGCATGTGGTTCTCTTTTTGATAAAAGTGGTCTCTGTTGCGGATTCATCGCAAGATCACTTTTATCTGAGCCGTCGGTAGCGGCGGAGACGATCGTGTCCTTTCCCCTCTGAGTCTGGATGCCGAATGAGGGAAAGGTGACCCCACACTTGGTGTCATTGCATTAGATGGCGGAAGCGACGTCAAATGTCACTTCTACCCAATGGTCTTTTTTGCAAAAAAAAAAAAAAAAAACATGACATTTGATTTATTTTTTTTATTGCATTTTAGTGTAAATGTGAGATCTTAGGTCTTTTTGACCCCAGATTTCACATATAAGAGGTCCTGTAACGCTTTTTTCTATTACAAGGGATGTTTAATATGTTTAATGTTGTAATGTTGTAATAGGAATAAAAGTGACCCAAATTTTTTTTAAAAGGACAGTGTAAAAATGAACAGTGAAATTGGGTTGCTTAAGGCTCTACTTTGTTCTGCTAAATACACAGAACATTTTGAGGCTTGCTCTTTTTTTTTCTTCTTTTTTTTGAATCGTCAAAGAATGATTGTAAAAAGTTAAGAGTAACCCAAATTCTGCAAAATGTTTAAAATGGTTAATCCTGCCTACCCTTATAATCTGTAGGTTTTATACAAAGACAATCTGGGGAAAAGCACCCCCACTACAGACACTCCAGAGTTGGAGAGGGTCAGACGCAATCAAGAAAACATTAGCATGGTACTTTCTGCAGCAATATTCTAATATCAAACTGCTTAAACAAAACTGACCGCTGTCGTTTTTAGAAATAAATCATGAGACTATAACACCAGTAACAAGGCCTCCGTTTTCCCTTGGCAGCAACATAATTTACAGTTTTGCTTACTCTAATTTTTATCTTATTTTTATTCGCTTTTGTACTGGGTTAGATCAACCCAAATTCCTCCAAAATCTCCTTCCAATTAATAATCTAGATATTTTCTGAACAGCTTTGAGGATGTTATTATAAAAAATCCAGGTCATCTGGTGCTCCTGAAGAAGTTGGCATATGAGATTAAATTTCCATTGTATGAAAAAAAACTAAAAACTTTTATAACTGGCTTACACAATTTCTGAACAATGAAATTTACAATTTAATAATAGCAGCAATGTTTTACTGCAGCAAACATGTTTTTGCAAGTCGTGACTATGTATTTCTGCTATTGCTTCAAGCCTAACAGTATCTTCTCTTACAACCTCCACCTATGTGCAGTGTTATGTGACCCTAAACAATAACACTATCAATATATTATGCTTGTATGTACTGTGATATATAAATGCTTCTTTGTACACTTTAGGTGTCATATAAAGAAAATTTTGGAAAAGCCACCCCAACACCTGTAACCCCAGAGATGGAGCGTGTTAAACGCAACCAAGAAAATATTAGCTCGGTATTTTTATGTAACTCAGCGAAGGCATTAATTCTTAAAACATATTACTCTTTAATTTGTGCTGTGTATGCCTATGTTAATCTAATTACAATAGATAGATAATATTTTTGCACTTAAACAAAGTGAATAAAAAAATACAGTTAACATTTTGAAAACTAAAATATAACATTATTTTCCTATTAAAAATATAACACTTAAAAACTAGAATATTGATGAATATAAATTTGGACTTTTTTATTTTCTGTTTGAAAAGGCCTTTTTGCCACCTGTGTCCTTTTTGGGAAGATTTTCTCTTACTTCCTGTCCTAATTATTTGCTATTTCTCAGGGGATGACAGGACAGAAAGTAGGAGAAGGAGAAAATCAAGCAATAAAAATATATCTTCTCAAAATTGTCCAAAACATGAAACAAAACATAAAACAATTGGCTAGATATAAAGTGGTTCTAAAGGCAGAAGGTTTTTTTAATCTTAATGCATAGACCTTCTGTGTGCAGGAGCCCCCCTAATATTTACCTGGGCCCATCTCGATCTTGCGATGTTGCACTAGAGCCTCAGTTGTCCAAGGACTGTTCCTCCTAATTAGCTAAGACCATTGGCTCCCGCTGCTGTCAAAAACAGTGAGCCAATGAGGAGGGAGGGGGGCAGGGCTGAGCCACAGCTCCGTATCTGAATGGACACACAGAGCAGCGCCTCGGGTGCCCCAATAGCAAGCTGCTTTCTGTGGGCGCACTCAGCCGGAGGTAGGGTCCAGGTCAACCCGAGAAGAGAAAGATTTGGGCTGCTCTGTGCAAAATCACTGCACAGAGCAGGTAAGTTTAACATGTTTGTTATTTTTTAAATGAAAAACAAAAAAAGACAAAACTTTCAAAGCGGAGTTCCACCCAAAAGTGGAACTTCCCCTCGTTGTATACTGTAAAGTAGTAACCAAAGTAAATGCAACATTTAAAATTATTGTTAGATATTAGCCTTTTCCAACCAAATTAGAGAACAGTTTTTGATTCAGTTTTTATGATTTCCACCCAACACCCCTGGTCAAGCCTGTTCTGCGAATGTGTGGCTACACTTGCCTCCTTCATAGGCATTACCATGTATGCTAAGAGCAGATTTGGGTGCATGTGTTTGGCAGAGCCGGGCAGGAGAAAAGCTTTGGGCTATCTCTATATTTCCAACTGCTTTTGTAGATCTATGGCCACCTTGTGAATATGAGAGCTTTCAACAGGAACACAGGGAGGTGACCTCAAGCTAGGACAATTAAAGTTTAAGGGTAACTTTAAAAAGTTTTACTTTACCGAGAGAGTACTAGAGTCAAGACAGAAGTAAATATAAAAATGCTTGGGACCGGTGTATCCTCTGACTAAAATGTTAGAATTTGGCAGACTTTATGGACCTTCTAGCCTTTTTATGGTGTCAATCTCTTTTGCTTCTATGTTTCTAGTTATACAGCGATATAACATTTCAAAAACTCCCTGAAGAACGAATGGTACTGAAGCAACTGCAGTAACCATTACAATAGAAATGTTAAAAACCAATCGCCTTGGTGTTGAACTACAAACATGACTAATATAAACCTGTAGTAATATTAATATTAATAGGGAGACTACAACAATCACATTTTTGTTAAATAATTAACTTCTCTTTAACAATTTTCTAAGAAAAAATAAATCTGTAACTAATTTCAAGGTTTCAGCCTTCTGACAATCAGGTAAGAAATAAATCAGTGTCCTGACCCCAGTGGCTTGTGCTCTAGTTACTTACGATTTGTTGCTAGTAATATAACTACTGCTTTCAATAACTCTTCTACTACCCGGATAGAAAAATGAGCCTTGTGCAGTCCAATCACTATTTGTTTCTTCATCCTCAGGTTCTATACTCTGACCAGTTCCGTAAGCAGATACAAGGCAGAGCTGCCTATGTAATGGATACACCTGAAATGAGACGTGTTCGTGAATCTCAGCGCCATATCTCATCGGTAATACTGCATGCTATTGTTTTAGTTTTTATGATTAATATGTACCAATGTTTTACCTGCCTAAACTTTGCACAGCTCTGCACTTCAGTGCAGCCTTGTTTAGCAGAAGAGGGGACCTGATCTTTTTTCTACTGCACTTTAAAGTGTTACTAAACCCACAACAGTAAAACCAGTCTGTATAGCAAAACATGCTTGTTATACTCACTGTGAAACCTAAGGGGTTATTCCTCCGCATTGTGTAAAACAGCTGTTTGATCCTGTCTTCTCTGATCCTACCCTTCTTTTACTGTCCCCGATCCATCTGCTAATAGTACAGAACCTTGGAAGCACTCTGCACATGCTCAGTTTGGTGTTTTTCTAGAGAGGTTTTTTGGGGGGTGCATGTGATCAGCACAGGACCAATCAGCACTGTCCAGACAGAGGGTCAGGGGTCATGCAGCCTCATAGGACAGTCAGAGGAGAATGAAACTCCTCCTACAGTGCTCAGCTGGACACTGATAATAGTCACAAGACTGCTAAATACTGCTGAGGGAAAAAGGTACTTAGCCATTTATATTTACTAAAATAATTGCATTTTCATGTTCTGTGTACTGTGGGAGTCCTGGGTTTAGTAACACTTTAACTCACAGGTACCCTCCCTACCACCACCCTGTGACTTGACAGTGAAAGAATAAGAAGCACACCAATATCAATCTGCCCTCTCTTCCTATTAACATATTCATTGCAGCACACCTGATTTGCTCCTGGTGCTATTTGTCCTAAGCCCTTTCTGAGCATTGCTGCATAGACTGTATGGTAGACTGCAAAAAGCTAATGTGTAGTCAAAATTAGGAACTCACACTGATTTAATAAAAATACATTTAATGGTGTATTAATTATTAGAGAGCTGCATTAATTAATGCATTTATATCTGCCTGGAGTTCAGTTTGAACATGCCCTGGCATCAGCTTATTGGGGAAACAGAGAATGGACAAGATTTTTAAACCTGTTTGATAAGTATTCCCCATAATATGTTCATTGGGAAGGATCCACTGCCAAGATGAGATTGTAGCCAATTGACTACGGTCCGTGATACTTTATTTGCACTAACAAACCATTTTTCAAGACAAGCTTTTGTGGTATGTCCCCTTCTTCAAGGTCCAAGGGGACATACCCCGAAAGCTTGTCCTGAAAAATTGTATGTTAGCGCAAATAAAAAAAGTATCATGGACAGTATTTAAAGCGGAGTTCCACCCTCAAAAAAGTCTTTTAACCACTTAAGGACCGCCTCACGCCGATGTACGTCGGCAAGGCGGCACGGGCAGGCAAAATCACGTACATGTACGTGATTTGCCTCCCGCGGGTGGGGGGTCCGATCGGACCCCCCCCTAGGTGCCCGAGGCGGTCCTGTTTTGTCCCCCGGCGATCAGAGGTGAGGGGGAGGCCATCCGTTCGTGGCCCCCCCCTCGCGATCGCCGCCGGCCAACCAGATCACTTCCTTTGCTGCTGTATGCTAAACAGCAGCAAAGGAAATGATGTCATCTCTCCTCGGCTCGGTATTTTCTGTTGCAGCGCCGAGGAGAGAAGACTTCACTGTGAGTGCACAACACTACACACACAGTAGAACATGCCAGGCACACAAAACACCCCGATCCCCCCCCCCCCCCATCGCCCCCCGATCCCCCCCCAATCACCCCCCCCCTCCCTGTCAAAAACTGACACCAGCAGTTTTTTTTTTGTTTTTTTTCTGATTACTGCATTGGTGTCAGTTTGTGACAGTTACAGTGTTGGGACAGTGAGTATTAGCCCCCTTTAGGTCTAGGATACCCCCTAACCCCCCCAATACAGTTTTAACCCCTTGATCACCCCCTGTCGCCAGTGTCACTAAGTGATCATTTTTCTGATCGCTGTATTAGTGTCGCTGGTGACGCTAGTTAGTGAGGTAAATATTTAGGTTTGCCGTCAGCGTTTTATAGCGACAGGGACCCCCATATACTATCTAATAAATGTTTTAACCCCTTGATTGCCCCCTAGTTAACCCTTTCACCACTGATCACCGTATAACCGTTACGGATGACGCTGGTTAGTTCGTTTATTTTGTATAGTGTCAGGGCACCCGCCGTTTATTACCGAATAAAGGTTTAGCCCCCCGATCGCCCGGCGGTGATATGCGTCGCCCCAGGCAGCGTCAGATTAGCGCCAGTACCGCTAACACCCACGCACGCGGCATACGCCTCCCTTAGTGGTATAGTATCTGAACGGATCAATATTTGATCCGATCAGATCTATACTAGCGTCCCCAGCAGTTTAGGGTTCCCAAAAACGCAGTGTTAGCGGGATCAGCCCAGATACCTGCTAGCACCTGCGTTTTGTCCCTGCGCCCGGCCCAGCCCAAGTGCAGTATCGATCGATCACTGTCACTTACAAGGCACTAAACGCATAACTGCAGCGTTCGCAGAGTCAGGCCTGATCCCTGCGATCGCTAACAGTTTTTTTGCTAGCATTTTGGTGAACTAGCAAGCACCAGCCCCAGGCAGCATCAGGTTAGCGCCAGTACCGCTAACACCCACGCACGTACCGTACACCTCCCTTAGTGGTATAGTATCTGAACGGATCAATTTCTGGTCCGATCAGATCTATACTAGCATCCCCAGCAGTTTAGGGTTCCCAAAAACGCAGTGTTAGAGGGATCAGCCCAGATACCTGCTAGCACCTGCGTCTTGCCCCTCCGCCTGGCCCAGCCCAGCCCACCCAAGTGCAGTATCGATCGATCATTGACACTTACAAATCACTAAACGCATAACTGCAGCGTTCGCAGAGTCAGGCCTGATCCCTGCGATCGCTAACAGTTTTTTTGGTAGCATTTTGGTGAACTGGCAAGCACCAGCCCCAGGCAGCGTCAGGTTAGCGCCAGTACCGTTAACACCCACGCACGTGCCGTACACCTCCCTTAGTGGTATAGTATCTGAATGGATCAATATCTGATACGATCAGATCTATACTAGCGTCCCCAGCAGTTTAGGGTTCCCAAAAACGCAGTGTTAGCGGGATCAGCCCAGATACCTGCTAGCACCTGCGTTTTGCCCCTCCGCCCGGCCCAGCCCACCCAAGTGCAGTATCGATCGATCACTGTCACTTACAAAACACTAAACGCATAACTGCAGCGTTCGCAGAGTCAGGCCTGATCCCTGCGATCGCTAACAGTTTTTTTGGAAGCTTTTTATTGAACTGGCAAGCGCCAGCGGCCTAGTACACCCCGGTCGTAGTCAAACCAGCACTGCAGTAACACTTGGTGACGTGGCGAGTCCCATAAGTGCAGTTCAAGCTGGTGAGGTGGCAAGCACAAGTAGTGTCCCGCTGCCACCAAAAAGACAAACACAGGCCCGTCGTGCCCATAATACCCTTCCTGCTGCATTCGCCAATCCTAATTGGGAACCCACCACTTCTGCAGCACCCGTACTTCCCCCATTCACATCCCCAACCAAATGCAGTCGGCTGCATGAGAGGCATTTTTATGTCCTCCCGAGTACCCCTACCCAACGAACCCCCCCAAAAAAGATGTCATGTCTGCAGCAAGCGCGGATATAGGCGTGACACCCGCTATTATTGTCCCTCCTGTCCTGACAATCCTGGTCTTTGCATTGGTGAATGTTTTGAACGCTACCATTCATTAGTTGAGTATTAGCGTAGGGTACAGCATTGCACAGACTAGGCACACTTTCAGAGGGTCTCCCAAGATGCCATCGCATTTTGAGAGACCCGAACCTGGAACCGGTTACAGTTATAAAAGTTAGTTACAAAAAAAGTGTAAAAAAAAAAAAAATATATATATAAAATAAAAAAAAATTGTTGTCGTTTTATTGTTCTCTCTCTCTCTCTCTCTATTCTCTCTCTCTATTGTTCTGCTCTTTTTTACTGTATTCTATTCTGCAAAGTTTTATTGTTATTATGTTTTATCATGTTTTTTTTTCAGGTCTGCAATTTTTTATACTTTACCGTTTACTGTGCTTTATTGTTAACCATTTTTTTGTCTTCAGGTACGCCATTCACGACTTTGAGTGGTTATACCAGAATGATGCCTGCAGGTTTAGGTATCATCTTGGTATCATTCTTTTCAGCCAGCGGTCGGCTTTCATGTAAAAGCAATCCTAGCGGCTAATTAGCCTCTAGACTGCCTTTACAAGCCGTGGGAGGGAATGCCCCCCCCCCCACCGTCTTCCGTGTTTTTCTCTGGCTCTCCTGTCTCAACAGGGAACCTGAGAATGCAGCCGGTGATTCAGCCAGCTGACCATAGAGCTGATCAGAGACCAGAGTGGCTCCAATCATCTCTATGGCCTAAGAAACCGGAAGCTACGAGCATTTTATGACTTAGATTTCGCCGGATGTAAATAGCGCCATTGGGAAATTGGGGAAGCATTTTATCACACCGATCTTGGTGTGGTCAGATGCTTTGAGGGCAGAGGAGAGATCTAGGGTCTAATAGACCACAATTTTTTCAAAAAAGAGTACCTGTCACTACCTATTGCTATCATAGGGGATATTTACATTCCCCGAGATAACAATAAAAATGATTAAAAAAAAAAAAATGAAAGGAACAGTTTAAAAATAAGATAAAAAAAGCAAAAAATAATAAAGAAAAAAAAAAAAAGCACCCCTGTCGCCCCCTGCTCTTGCGCTAAGGCGAACGCAAGCGGCGGTCTGTCGTCAAACGTAAACAGCAATTGCACCATGCATGTGAGGTATCACCGCGAAGGTCAGATCGAGGGCAGTAATTTTAGCAGTAGACCTCCTCTGTAAATCTAAAGTGGTAACCTGTAAAGGCTTTTAAAGGTGTATTTATTTTGTTGCCACTGAACGTTTGTGCGCAATTGTAAAGCATGTCATGTTTGGTATCCATGTACTCGGCCTAAGATCATCTTTTTTATTTCATCAAACATTTGGGCAATATAGTGTGTTTTAGTGCATTCAAATTTAAAAAAGTGTGTTTTTCCCCAAAAAATGCGTTTGAAAAATCGCTGCGCAAATACTGTGTGAAAAAAAATAATGAAACACCCACCATTTTAATCTGTAGAGCATTTGCTTTAAAAAAATATATAATGTTTGGGGGTTCAAAGTAATTTTCTTGCAAAAAAAAATAACTTTTTCATGTAATCAAAAAGTGTCAGAAAGGGCTTTGTCTTCAAGTGGTTAGAAGAGTGGGTGATGTGTGACATAAGCTTCTAAAAGTTGTGCATAAAATGCCAGGACAGTTCAAAACCCCCCCAAATGACCCCATTTTGGAAAGTAGACACCCCAAGCTATTTGCTGAGAGGCATGTCGAGTCCATGGAATATTTTATATTGCGACACAAGTTGCGGGAAAGAGACTAATTTTTTTTTTTTTTTTTTTTTGCACAAAGTTGTCACTAAATGATATATTGCTCAAACATGCCATGGGAATATGTGAAATTACACCCCAAAATACATTCTGTTGCTTCTCCTGAGTACGGGGATACCACATGTGTGGGACTTTTTGGGAGCCTAGTCGCGTACGGGACCCCGAAAACCAAGCACCGCCTTCAGGCTTTCTAAGGGCGTGAATTTTTGATTTCACTCTTCACTGCCTATCACAGTTTCGGAGGCCATGGAATGCCCAGGTGGCACAAAACCCCCCCAAATGACCCCATTTTGGAAAGTAGACACCCCAAGCTATTTGCTGAGAGGTATAGTGAGTATTTTGCAGACCTCACTTTTTGTCACAAAGTTTTGAAAATTGAAAAAAGAAAAAAAAAAAAAAATCTTTTTTCTTGTCTTTCTTCATTTTCAAAAACAAATGAGAGCTGCAAAATACTCACCATGCCTCTCAGCAAATAGCTTGGGGTGTCTACTTTCCAAAATGGGGTCATTTGGGGGGGTTTTGTGCCACCTGAGCATTCCATGGCCTCCGAAACGGTGATAGGCAGTGAAGAGTAAAATCAAAAATTCACGCCCTTAAAAACGCTGAAGGCGGTGATTGGTTTTCGGGGCCCCGTACGCGGCTAGGCTCCCAAAAAGTCCCACACATGTGGTATCCCCATACTCAGGAGAAGCAGCTAAATGTATTTTGGGGTGCAATTCCACATATGCCCATGGCCTGTGTGAGCAATATATCATTTAGTGACAACTTTGTGCAAAAAAAAAAAAAAAAAAAAAAGTGTCACTTTCCCGCAACTTGTGTCAAAATATAAAATATTCCATGGACTCAATATGCCTCTCAGCAAATAGCTTGGGGTGTCTACTTTCCAAAATGGGGTCATTTGTGGGGGTTTTGTACTGCCCTGCCATTTTAGCACCTCAAGAAATGACATAGGCAGTCATAAACTAAAAGCTGTGTAAATTCCAGAAAATGTACCCTAGTTTGTAGACGCTATAACTTTTGCGCAAACCAATAAATATACGCTTATTGACATTTTTTTTACCAAAGACATGTGGCCGAATAAATTTTGGCCTAAATGTATGACTAAAATTGAGTTTATTGGATTTTTTTTATAACAAAAAGTAGAAAATATCATTTTTTTCCCAAATTTTCGGTCTTTTTCCGTTTATAGCGCAAAAAATAAAAACCGCAGAGGTGATCAAATACCATCAAAAGAAAGCTCTATTTGTGGGAAGAAAAGGACGCAAATTTTGTTTGGGTACAGCATTGCATGACCGCGCAATTAGCAGTTAAAGCGACGCAGTGCCAAATTGGAAAAAGACCTCTGGTCCTTAGGCAGCATAATGGTCCGGGGCTCAAGTGGTTAATAAGGACACTTACCTGTCCAGAGAGCCTGTGATGTTGCCCCCCGAGGCTGATCTGTCCATCGGATGGGGTTAGGCGTCGCCATTGTACCCAAGGGAAACCGGCAGTGGAGCCTTTGGGCTTCACAGCCGGTTTCCTACTGCGCATGCGCGAGTCGCGCAGCGCTTTCTGAATGGCCCCGTCGTCTTCTGGGACACACACAGGTTCCAGAAGGCAGCGGGGGCGGGAAGGAGGAGGGAAAGAGCCAAAAGAGGAAATGACATACCTCGCTGCGGCAAGGCTGGGACGGAAATTCACCTTTTTACTACTAAGGTAAGAAAAAATAATAATTGTATATCCAAAAACAAGGGGTGGTCATTGATTTAAGAGCAAGAAATTAAGTTGGGTGGACCTCCGCTTTAATTGTTTCTGTCGCAAGTGCACTAGTACAGCTAAAATTACCTTAGCCAAGTACGCTAAACTTGGTGATCATCTTACGTGTACAGCCGGATTTGTATCAGTATAGTTTTACAATAAAGATGGCTCATTACATTTATCGATTTTTTATTATTTATAGGTGAGATACCATGAAGATTTTGAAAAACAGAAGGGAAGTTTCACTCCTGTGGTCACTGACCCAATAACAGAGAGAGTGAAGAAAAACACCATCGACTTCAGTGACATTAACTACAGAGGAATCCAGAGGAAGGTTGTGGAAATTGAGCGCAAGAGAAGTGAACAGGATCAAGATGTCACAGGTACTTGATAACATTTGCAGTTTGTCCGTTTAGTATTTTAAGACCAGTGCCTTCAAGCTTCTCCTGGGAAGTGAACCCTTCAATTTGAAGTGTTACTCTGGTTTGATTGAACCTAAACTCCAGGCAAAAAAACTTTCTAAACATTTTCCCTAATAGCTGCAAGGGATATAAATCCACATTGTGCACACCAGATGCCTTTGTAAACCTAGATATTACCTTATAAATGTATAAAAGAAAAAAACGTGCTGAAAAGATGTGTCCTTGAATGCACCAATGAAAAAGCAGCAGCATGTAGTGCGATAACACAAAAGTCCAAAATAAAATAAAGAAGCTGCACTAAAAAGGATTGAAGTATGCCCAAAAATTATGAATATCCAAATGGAAGCACTTAAAATCTTGCAATCACCATAGTGTGCACACACAAACAAGGTAAAATGCCCGACCACCGTAGCTGTAGATTAGGCTTACCAGACGGCAAGCTTTAAAGGCGGATGGCTTTCAACCCAGCCCGGCCTCTAAGCTTGTAGATGATAACAATAGGGATGATGATTTGGATGGTAGAAATCCCTCACTTATATCGGTATCCATTCTCTCAATATGTACCCCAAAAGAGAAAAGAACTAGTCATAGTGGAATAAATCCAAGCTAACTTTAATAAAAGGTAGTATTGCACTTACAGTTAAGAGGTAGTAGTATCGCGTATATAAAAAGCTGGCCGGCATAAAACAAAACGGAGCCCGTCCTCCTCTGCAAATCGCGTGGTAGCGTCACTACGTGCCTTCCTCCAGACGCGTGTCGTCATCAGCAGACGTTGTCAAGTTGATTGCAAGATTTTAAGTGCTTCCATTTGGATATTCATAATTTTTGGGCATACTTCAATCTTTTTTAGCGCAGCTGCTTTATTTTATTTTACCTTATAAATGTAGCAGTAACACCATAACTGATCTAGTCTGTGAAGAAAGCAAAGCTGTTGGTTGGATCCAGCAGGTCCATCAGTAAAGGCTGCCTGCCAAAAACTAGAGGAGGGTGGATACAAGACTAGTCACCCTGCAGAAAGGAAGTGGGTAGCAGTGACCAGTCTTTACGACGGGAAGCTCCTGCACGAAGACACAGAACTGGAATACAGCACAGATTAGGAAGAAATACACAAAAGACACTAAGATTGAAGTAAGCTGCATTCACATACCCTGGAAGCCCTGAGATTTAAAGTGGTTCTAAAGGCTGAAGGTTTTTGTTTTTTTTTATTTTTTATTTTTAACAGACAAAAGGGGGCCCACATGGACCTATGTCGTACAATATACAGTATATCTTCATCACACAGCAATACAAAAGAAACTTAGTGTATCAAGCATTGTTTTTGACAAGTATATAAATCAATAAAATATATATTTCTTGAGTTGCGGTGTATTAAGTAAATACGGTCCCATGAGCTCCCTCCCTTCTTTTTCCATTTTTCAAAAAGATAGCATAGATTCCTATAGTCAGGAGGGGAGAGATAGTGGGAGAAAATAAAGTTGGGGGGGGAAGGAAAAGAAAAAGAGAAAAGAGAGGGGGGGTAGGGGAATGTTCCACGCGATCATGGGGCGACTTGAGTCGTTGCTGAAAGGCAATTGAGATGTCCAGAATCCTGTATCTAGATTTTAAAAAATTGATAAAAAATTGAGATGGCTTGTGAGTATTCAAACAATCGGAATAGCTTCTCATAAAGCTTGTCCCTCGTTAAAAAATATAAACAAGTTCCAACCCTGCCATGTTTTGGAGAATTTTTCCTGTCTGTTTTGTGCAGTATGAATGAGGTCTTCCATATGTTTAATTTCTTCTACTTTTTTGATCCATAAGTCTATGGTTGGTGGGGTTGAGGACTTCCAACGTAGTGGAATGCAGGCCTTAGCTGCATCTAGGAGATGTCGGAGTACGGCTGAAGGTTTTTTACTTTCATGCATTCTGTGCATGAAGGTAAAAAACCTATGTTCAGCAGCCATTCAGCCCCCCCTTAATACTTACCTGAGCTCCCTCTTAAACCAGCGATGTGCACAAGAGCATCGGCTCTCCGGGGACTCTCCCTCCTCATCGGCTGAGACAGCAGCGTGAGCCATGGCTGTCAATCACGGCCAGTGAGCCAATGAGGAGAAAAAGAGAGTGGGGCTGAGCCATGGCTCCTTGTCTGAATGGACACGCAAAATAGTGGCTCGGGAGCACACCTGCTTGGGTGCCCCATTGCAAGCTGCTTGCTCTGGGGGCACTCGACAGGAGGGAGGGGCCAGGAGCTCCAGCAGGGGGACCTGAGAAGAGGAGGATCGGGGCTGCTCTGTGCAAAACCACTGCACTGAGCAGGTAAGTATGACATGTTTGTTGTTTTTTTTTTTACCTTTAATAGCACTTTAAGCATATATTGGTCCTGCAATGTGATAAGTTGACTCACAGACCAATAGGGAGGTGTGTGTGAGGCAGAAGAGGTGTGTCAGTGGACCATCTTCGTAGATGGGCTTTATAGTTACAAGTCAAACATTAACTTTCGTGTGATAGGTTTTGATGCTGTTTTTTCTTTGGTGCTCTAGCCATCTACAATTTTGGAAATGTTTAGAGGATTTAAATTTCAGTTACTCAACTTTTTTTTTAAAATAAATATTGCTTTACAATTTGTTATCGTTATTATCTATTCTTTAGTTTAAATGCTGTAATATAACAGATTGCAGGTTATGGGTTACAAATTACAGAATAGGTCAGGTTCTGGCATATATAACAATCCAACTCATTTTTTTTTTTTATTTCTGTTCCCCGCAGATCTTAGAGTATGGCGTACAAATCCTGGATCTGTCTTTGACTATGACCCAGCTGAAGATAACATACAATCAAGAAGCTTACACATGCTTTCTGGTGGGTACCTTCCTATATGTCAGTGCTTCGTTACCTTGAATAACCTCCAGAAAAAAAGATTGAGTTACAGAAAGAGAAATATCAAATTTTAAGTTACACTCTAAAAAAAATGTAGAAGATAAAAATGCCAAGTTATGTATGCGTGAAACACAAGGTGAAGCCCTACACATTCCAGTATATCACAATGATCATATTGAAGTTGTTGAAGTTTCTGTACGTTTTTAGATAGGCTCTTGAATTCCTACATTGCTGAAATATAACAATCAACATGCTGCCCAATGCAAAATTTAGAAAAATTTGCAAGTGAAAAAGTGGGTACAGTATGTAAATTGTTCTCTCAGGTTATGGGCATTCAAATATCTACATATAAAGTGAATAGTGCCAATCAGCGCCTGAATAACTTCCTAAAGTGCAATGTGCATAAACAATCAAAAAAGTATCAATAAAAACCCCACAGCTGCTATAACACTCTCAGTGATTCACCACACCAAAATAAATTACTCTCTTAGTGCCGGTTCACACAGGGGCGACTTGTCAGGCGACCTAGCCACCTGACAAGTCGCCTCCCGTTCTGTACTACGGAACCGTTCTAATAGGAGCGACGCAAGTCGCTCCGACTTAGAAAAAGGTTCCTGTAGTATTTTGGGGGCGACTTCAGGCGACTTGCATTGACTTCTATGCAGAAGTCGTTTTGCAAGTCGCCGCTGAAGTCGTGTGCAGGTCGCCTCAGTGAGGCGACCTGCAAGTCGTGCCGCCCCCGTGTGAACCGGCACTTATAGTGAAGCACTGTATAACTTGTGAATTATTACATAAATCTATAAATAAAACTCCCCCTACAATACTTTCATATATTAGTGAATAATACAACTGTGAATACGCAACCAGTCCATAAATGTGTAAAATTCATGTGTTCTAATACTTCAATGTTAATATAAAGCCCGTTCATATATATCAATGTGTATAAACATCCACCGCTGTGCTCATCCGTCCTCACTGGGATCCGTTATGTGTGCACACCATCACCAGCCAAATTGCCTGCTCACCTCACGGATGAGTTAAAAATTCAAATAATGGTCTCTTCTTTGTACCAGTATGTCTTTCCTCTCCATAGTTTCTCTATAACTGTTTATTAACTGCTTCCCAACCGCCTCATGCAGATATACTGCGGCAGAAGAGCACGTACAGGCAGAATAACGTACCTGTACATTGCCCTTTAACGTACAGGTACGTTATTCTGCCTGTACGTGCTCTTCTGCCACATTATATCTGCGTGAGGTATGTCTACCTCACTCGCGTCTGCCCTCTGTCAGACGCGAGTGAGAAAAAGCAGATGAGCGGCTCTTCCTGTTTACATTGTGATCAGCCGTGATGGTCTCACCTTTGTTCCTCCACGATCTCTCTTTTTAGTGCAAAATCAGCTGATAGCTTCAAATGGATCAAATCAGGAATCTTACTCCTTCACTCCACGCCTGCAGCTCGCAGACACTCCTACTTCCTGTGGACCACGGAACTAAGATTTCCTCTAAATGAATCCTTGTCACCATGTAAGGACACCTTCCTTTAACTATAGGCAGCGAGTTCCTTCACAACACTATTGCTGACTGCCGCAATGATCTCACGTTAACAATCTAAGCAGGAAATTACTAATACATGCCTTCATTTAATCACTTATTCACAGTCTAAGACCCATTAATACATTTTATCATCTTGTACCATTCCTTCATAGATGGTAAATCTTGTTAAACCACTTGCCGCCCGCCATATAACAAAATGACATCGGCAAAGTGGTTGCGATATCCCGACCAGATGTCATATGACGTCTTTCAGGATATCAAGCCGCTGCGTGCCCCCGGGGGCGTGCATCGCGGCGATCGTTGTTGTGGCGCGTCAGTCTGACAAACCGCAACTCCGATCTAGGTAAAGAGTCTCTGACAGAATCTCTTTACCACGTGATCAGCCGTGTCCAATCAATCAATGTAAACAGGAAGAGCCGTTCATCTGCTTTTCCTCACTCACGTCTGACAGAGGGCAGACGCAAGTGAGGTAGATATACTTCACGCAGATATACTGCGGCAGAAGAGCACATACAGGCAGAATGACATACCTGTACGTTAAAGGGCAACGTACAGGTACGTTATTCTGCCTGTACATGCTCTTCTGCAGCAGTATATCTGCGTGAGGCGGTTGGGAAGCGGTTAACAGTTATGGAGAAACTGGAGAGGAAAGACATACTGGTACAAAGGAGAGACCATTATTTGAATTTTTAACTCATCCGTGAGGTGAGCAGGCAATTTGGCTGGTGATGGTGTGCACACATAACGGATCCAAGTGAGGAAGGATGAGCACAGCGGTGGATGTTTATATACATTTATATATATGAGCTGGCTTTGTATTAACATTGAAGTATTAGAACACATGAATTTTACACATTTATTGCGTATTCACAGTTGTATTATTCACTAATATATGAAAGTATTGTAGGGGGAGTTTTATTCATAGTTTTATTTATAGATTTATTGATTTATGTCTTGCAGAGCAACAGCCTATTCACATCCAACACAGTTCCACAGTTCATACTTACCTAGGTGGATGCTGCATCTGTCCCCCGGCGCCTCTACACTGAGAACCGACTGAACGAACATCATCGATGGCTCGGTTCTCTCAGCTCCCCGAGCAGAGAGCTGCTGCCTGTTCCTCCACGCTTACTGAAGCCCTGAGCTGTGGAGGGGCGAGGAGTGGCTGTCTCAGCAGCTCGTTGAGAGGGCTATCAGTCCAGGCACCTGGCAGATCCAGACTCCCAGAGTTGGGATGACGCGGTGCCTGGACTGATATTGGTGACATCAGCAGAGAGTGGACTTCAGTCCACTCTCTGCTGAAAACGGGTCACAGGAGTGCAAAACAAATTGCTCCTGTGACCCATAGGAGAAGCCCAGCCAAACAAGCTCAGGCTGGACTTCTCCTTTAAGTCAGGTAACAGTACTTGCTTTCCCTTCCTTTTTGACCTTCTTTTCTGTGTTTACATAAAAGAATAATAGCCTGGCAGGCTGCCATCCCATTGTTGGGAGGAGGAACCAAAATGAACTGATCTACTGAAGTTAAAGTTTTCCCATTGTAAATGTTGAGAATGAATTACTCCAGAGTGCCTGTAGCTACAGATGTCAATCAGTGCTTCTTTTTAAGGTCATTTACTACTTTCTAATAATATGGCAATGTTTATAGTCTGGCCATAGTTCTACCTTAGGGGGAACTTGTCATTCTTTTAAATCTAAAAAGGTACTACAGAGCACTTTCTTTTTTTTTTTGTTTGTTCTTTTAATCAGAACACCCTTTTCTGCACATCCCTCTGATCAGGTCCATTGTGTTACTAAGGCTTGGTTCACACGTATGCACGTGGCTGCGAGCACGGGCATCGCAGTGATTCCTGCACCCGCAACCACCTTCAGTGAAAACGTGCGGGGCTGCCATTCATTCATTCTGAATGGCACCCCCACGCATGTAAAATCACAGTGAGTGTGCAGGAACCACAGGGGGATTGCATGGTCAAAATGACCATACGATTTCCCTGCAGGCTGCGTTTTGAAAAAGGTGCATGCACCTTTTTCTGCGGAAAACACAGGCACGGCAACCCATTGAAATGAATGGGCTACCATGCCTGCACTAATGTGTCCCACAGAAACACATAGATGTGAACCTAGGGTTAGGGCTTGGCCTATCCTCCATTAGCCATAAGCCCCTCTGCCTGCCATCCCATTAACCAATGCGAGGTAGACAAAAAGTGCACGCACAGACTTTTCATTTGAAAAAAGCTTAATAAGACTAACACTCTCTTTTTTTGAACAGTAATGGTATTAAATATTCTTTTCATTTAGTTCAAGCCCGTCGAAGCCGTGAGCACTCCCGTTCCGCTAGCGCACTTAGCTTGAGTGCTGGGGATGAAAAATCGGAACTTTCTGAGGCGGCTGACCATCACCATTCCTACTACAGCAATGGAGGTCTGTTTACCACCACTATAACAGGTATAGTGAAAATTATTGACCACATCAAGTTTAAAGTTATAGTGCCATAGTTCAGCACTTACCACTATTGTTGTTCCAAAATACTTATAGGCCACAAGGAAAGTTCACATATACTGTTTTATCAAGGTAAGAACAAATTGAACAAGAACTATGCTAAGCCTCCCAGCAAGCCTCATTATCATCTGGCACTGAATAACAGCTTTTAGCAGCAAACTAAGGCTTACAGCAAAAGCTCAGGATTTTCTAGCCCTAAGTTTTTTTTTATATTCTAGGATACAAGCAAGCAAAAACTACTGAGCTTCCACAACAAAGATCTTCTTCTGTAGCAACTCAACAAACAACTGCCTCATCTGTGCCATCACACCCGTCCACAACTGGAGTAAGTATTTAAGAGTGATCATAACACTTACTATACATACATTTTAGACAATTTCACACTAGCGATCCTGACACCAGTGCCAGGACAAGGTCATCCAGCCCCAAGATGCCAGACTGTGCCCCCCTCCCCATTCATGATGTTCAAGCTTTGGGGATCCTACACCCAGCAATCACTCACTTGTTAAAATAACTGCCGCTGTCACTTCTCCTGTCAGCCTTGCAACAGAAGGAAGGCGCCCCATCCCTAAGGTACTTGTCCTGGCCCTGCCTGACACTGATGAGAATTTGCCAGTGGCAATATCCCTGCAGCAAGAATTATCATCTGCTTTATACAGTATGTGTTGCTCCCTCGCTAGCTCTGGCAGCACTCCCTTGCTGCAAACTATACTGCAGAGCATAATTTGCTTTTGAGCGAGCAACACCCCATTTATCCAGTCAAAAAGCTATAGTAATTACCTATTGATCCTGCCAGTTTCTTTTGTCTCCATTGGGCTTGCTGTGATAGGGTGGCAACTCCCAGTGTAGTGTTAGCATTGTCACCCTTACATGCGCTCCTGCTGGGGAACCACAGGCAGCCATGTTGATGCACAGCGTGCCTGATAGATTCCCTATTGTCAGCCCAGGTGCACAAACTCTGCAATATCAGACAGTGCTTGACTGACAACAATTCTTGTGAGAGTCTGGTAGTCAGCATGTTGTTGTTCAGCAGGGGCTTGAAAAGGCACTTTTTTCTTCTTCATGGTCACAGTTCTAACCTTGCAGACAGTGAGGGAGGAAAAGCCACATGACTAATGAAAAAACAATCAAGGATATTAAAGCAGATTTTTCATAGCAAATCATACTTTATACTAATGGTGTATGCCAGCACAATGCTTTGCATGGTTATGAACAGCGGTGTTTGTATTTGCCTTAAAGTGACCCTGTCACATAGCCAAGAAAGAAAAAAAATAGGCAGCACTTTTTAAGAAGCAGATGGGCTGCGTGTTATATTTTTGCTGTCTTGAAGATCCATAGGTGCCCTATTATCCAACACTTCCTACATAACTACAGGACACAGTGGTGTTGTAGCAGGAAGAAGAACAGCTCCTCATAGGTAGAAGCTGTCGGACATACCTGAAAATGTTGGATAGCTGTGGTGCCTGGAGTGCTTCAAGACAGCGAAGATTGGACTTGTATACAAAAGATAGACACAGCAATCCGTTTTGTATAAAACTAAGCATATAATTGTTCTGTTTCAGAAAACGTTCAGAGCCATGTATGACTATCGGGCAGCGGATGATGATGAAGTCTCTTTCAAGGATGGGGACACCATTATGAACGTTCAGACCATAGATGAAGGATGGATGTACGGGACAGTTCAGAGAACTGGCCAGACTGGCATGCTACCAGCTAACTATTTGGAAACCGTTTAATGAATCCTTCATAACTTGACAGATTCGGCAATACCATAAAAAAAAAACAACATTGAATGAAAAAACATTGAATGGCAGCAGCCGTTTTTATTATTCTGTCAACTTACCTTATATGAAATAAAAGCAATTAAAAAAAATAACATCTTAAGCAGCAATTTCCTAACATCGGACTGCAACCTGAATGTACTTTATAGAGATATTTTAGATATTTTTTTCTTTTTCTTGAAAATAACATCAGCTAATGCCAGATTGTCTTTGGTTACCAATTAATTCTTAACTCATATATGTGGCAATTTACGACTTGAACAATGCCATAGGCATCTTACCTGCTATTTGTATGTTCAATATGTTTTCTTACTGTACACTGACATAGCATATTTGCTGGTGTTGTAAAATCCACCAGTTTACACTGGTTTAATCAACTGCCCTAGACTATGACATGATGGAAGAGCCTCTCCCCTCCTCTGCTTGTTAACGCTGCATGCATAAGATTATGTTCTAGGGTCAAAAACATTTAATCCCTGTACATTAGCGATCAATAAAGCTGGGGTTTCTGCAAAATTTGTTTTTTTCATAAATAATGATTACAAAGGTCTATTTAAAATTCAGGAATGAACTATCAATCAGCCAAATAAGGTTTAAGTTGTCTTCCATTTACAACTATAACCTCTACTGGGCAGGCTTTGCACAATATTTTGGAGTGTGTTTGTGAGAATTTGTGCTCATTCAGCCAAAGGAGCATTTGTTAGATCAGGTACTAACAGAGGAAAAGAAGACCTGATTCACATTCCAATTCATCCCAAATGTATTAAACAGGGTTGAAGTCAGAGCTCCAAACAGACCACTCAAGTTCCTTCACCCCAAACTCATTAACTGCTTCCCATCATATCTGTTTTGTAGAAAAGGAGCATGATCATAAACACACAGGGGTGGGACATTTGTCCTTCAGTGGAATGGGTGGAACTCCACCCTTGAGACTCTAAGCTTGGATGATGGTCTGTCTGATCCACTAAGACATGGGTGCTCAACCTGTGGCCCTCCAGCTGTTGCAGAGCTACAAGTCTCATCATGCCTCTGCCTTTGGGAGTCATGCTTGTTTAACTGTCAGTCTTGCAATGCCTCATAGGACTTGTAGTTCTGCAACAGCTGGAGGGCCGCAGTTGAGCACCCATGCACTAAGAAATTGTGGGAAGAGAAATAGCTTCCCCTTTAATGACACTATTAGGAATGATAAGAAGAGATTTAATCTTCCTAGAGGAAGCAGTGGCTGTGAGGTGGACATGCACAGCTTAAACTACAGCTAGGCAATGGAGGGAAGGCTCCTTTTGATGTACTGGATTTGGACAAAGGAACAGAAGAACCAGGTCCTCGAGATAAAAAGCTGAAACTACCTTAGGAATGAAGTTCTGGGCCTTAATACCACCTTCTCCCTGTATAAGACCAGATACAGAATAAGGCAGCCAGCGCAGACACTCACCTTGCAGAGGTGATAACAAGAAATATAACCTGCTACGTGTCAGGGTAGAAGGTAATGTTCCCTATTGGTTCAAGGAAGCATATTTTGCAGAGCCAAGAGAACTAAACCTACTGTGGATCCAATGGATATACAGGGGATAACGCATGGCTGCAGAGAAGACACCTTACACTAAGTTATAAAATGAGAAGCATGAGAAACCTGAGCTTTAATGGTGTTAAGGGTCAAATTCTGGTTCAGGCCGTCTATAAAAAGGGCAGGATCTGTCCCACTGAAAATTTCCTGGGGAGAAAGTTCCTTGTCGTGCACCCAGCAAAGTACGCCTTCCATGTGTGGTGATAGACCTTGTGGGAAGTAGACTTCCTAGCTTTTAACATTGTGGGGATCACCGATTTGGAGATGCCTTTCTTCCCCAGAACCAGGGTTTCAACAGCCATGATGTTTAGGGCAGATACCTTGGTGCAGGATGGTAACTTACTGCATGAGAGAGGATATTTGGCTTATCCTAACTGGGACTGGGATAAGCCCATGGAGCATCTGTCACAGAACCAGATCCACCTCAGCCAGTCCATAGCTCTGAAGATCACTGCCTGTCCTCTGTCTCAATCCTGCTCAGCAAACAAGTTGGCAGAGCACCCACTGCACCACAAAATTTCCACTCGCCTGTTCGCATTCGGCGAGTTGTAATTAGCTGAGGGCGCGCGTGGAGCAGAGGCAGACTGGGCCAACAATTTCCTGGCTATATGCTTCTGGCAGAAGCGGTGCAGCCTTTCTACAGGGCATCAGAGCAACCCAGGGGGTAATTGCTTCCCTGCCCCCTGGGCCACTCTGATGCCCTGTAAAAAAAAAAAAAAAAAAAAAGGGTGGACCGCTTCTGTAAGAAGCGATCAGCCAGGAAACTGTCAGGAGCCAGCCGGATCACACAGAGTGGTAATCTCCTGCTGTAACACAGCTTGGAGATGAAACGCCGGCTGCTGTCAAACAAAGCCCTGCCTGCATCCTATGATAGACAGCACACTGGTCCAATGTTGGTCCAGGAGACAGGACTTTGACAGCGGCTAGCGTTTCATCTCCAAGCTGTTTTGCAGTGGGAGATCCCCCACTCTGTGTGATCTGACTGGCAATCCTCCCTGTAATCCCTGCTGCATTGATGGGCACTGAAAGGCTGCATTAATGGGCATGAATAGGCTGCACTGATGGCCACTAATGATGGGCACTGATAAGACAGCACTGATGGGCCTTCACTGATGGGCACTAATAGCCACTGATGAGGCAGCAATGATGGGCACTTGATAGGGGTTCACTAACGGGTACTGATAGGCTTTATGTTAATATTGTTAAAGTTGTTAATATTTATTCTTGTAACTAAATTCTGCATAAACATTTAACAGTGTAATTTCATGAGATGGTTTAAAAGAGCGTGTTTAGGAGTGGAATTAGGGGCAAGGGCAACTTTTTTTTTTTTTTTAAATAACAAACATGTCATACTTACCTCCACTGTGCAGCTCGTTTTGCACAGAGTGGCCCTGATCCTCGACTTCTGGGGTCCCTTGGCGGCTCCTCCTCACTTCAGATAACTCCCTAGGAGAAGCACTCTCCCGGGGGGGGGTTACCTTGCGGGCACGCTCCCGAGTCCAGCAGTTGGCATCCATAGACACGAATGCCGGACTCGGCCCCACCCCCAGTGTTATTGGATTTGATTGACAGCCGTGGGAGCCAATGGCTGTGCTGCTATCAATCTATACAATCAATACCCGGGACCCCGTGCAGAGAGGGAAAGTGCGTCTCCAGCATGGGAATTACAGGGCTCAGGTAAGTAAAACGCATTAAGGTGAAAAAACATGAGGGTTTACAACCCCTTTAAAGTCCTGGCTAGTAGCTCAGGACTTGACAATTTGAGCCCTGTGTTAGAGGATACCTATACCTGGAGAAAAACATTTCAACTTTACGGTTGAACCTAGAAGACAGGAAGGTCCACTTCTGGCATTTCCCTTTTGTGATTTAGGTTCTGGAACACTTCCATGTGTAGGAACCACTCCCTCTGGTCCAGGTGCTGCCAGCTGACCATGCCTAGGATGTAAACAGGAGACAAGGCTGAGCCATGAAGTTCTGTCCAATACAGGATCTGCTTTAGCTTACCTGCTGTGGCAAGACTTCTGGTACCTCCCTGACAGTTGATGTATGCAACTGCTACGGAACTGGCCTCAAACCATAATATATGATGTGATATCTCCGGCCAGGCTATCATGTTTGAGTCTACTACAGGCATGCTATTTACTTGTAGCATGTGAGTGGATTACTTTTATTGCGCTAGTCTGTGCGCTTTCCCTGTTGCTTTTTTGTCCTCAAAAGGGTACAGCATCAGAACCTTGGATAAACTCTCATGGCAACTGAAGGATGCAAATAAAATTCTGTTCCTGAACACAGAACTAGACACAGACAAAAAAAAAAAAAAGAATTTGAATAACAATGTCAGGATTAGACCCCAGATGAGGAGCCCAAGGTGGATGTAAAATCAACTAAAAGGGAGATAAGTGGGCATCAGCATTTGTGCAAAGAATTAGGCTCAAGAGCCTTGTACTTCAAGGTCTCCAAGGCAGGTTAGGATATGCATGTTCAGGGTGTAATAAAATATCATTACAAAGTGTGGTGATTTTTCTCACAAATGCAAGGGTTACAATGATGTGTGTATAAATGCTGCATTTGCTACTAATGCCAGAAAAAAATGCTCATATGAGAGATTTAATGGCAGGGCTACAGGAAACCAGGCAGAGGTCTAGCTCCTGCAGTAATTAGGACAGAGGGTTTTAAGATCATAATGAGACATGCCCTTAGACATGGGGCCCTGTGCAGGAAAAGTCCTTGTAATTCTTCCTAAACGAGATGACCACCCCTTCTGACTGTAAAGCTGCAAGGTGGCGTAGGGAATCTATTTTTCTTGAAGCAGCAAGGGGTAGTAAAAAAAAAAAAAAAAAATGATGATAGCAATGGAGACGTTGTGTACCAGTTTGAAAGACAAAGTGAAATAAAAGGGCCAGGGCTTCTCTGTTCTAGGACAGAGGAAACGGGACGGGACGGGGAGGGGGGTTGGGGGGTATACCTTCGTTGTGCAGAAGGCTTCTGAGCAGGTGAAGGGTTTGCCACCAAAGGATGGTCCTGCAGTAGATGAACAGATAGTATAACTGTATGTAATGTGGAGGGAAGGAAAAAAAAAAAATCAATAGGTAGGTACAATTGTGGCTAGGGGGGTAGGCACCCCTTTCCTTCCTTCTGTAGCTGCCTCAATGTATTCCTCAAAGGATTTTTCAAAGAGGGGCTAATCCTCAAAAAACATGCCCAAAAGTCATCCTTCCCAAGTAGGGTCTGCTCACCAAGCTCTAAGTGATTAACCACTTCAGTGCCAGAAGGTTTTACCCCCCCCCCCCCCTTTTGCAATATGGCACTGCGTTACTTTAAGTACTGTATTTATTGGCATATAACACACACACCTTTTCACCCAGAAAATCGGGTGCTAATAGTGTGTGCGTGTTATACACCAATACTGCAATTTGGACTGCCTAGGAGGGAACGGGGAGGGGGGGCGGGACGAGTGCCGTCAGATTACATACAGGGAGAATCTCCTGTTTACTCAGCGGACTCTGTATTAGGAAGTCCCTTCTCCTGGGCCGGCATTGGACCAGTGCTCTGTCTATCATAGAAGCAGGTCCAGGAGGTGGGATTTTGCATTAAAGAGGCTGCTGAGTAAACAGGAGATTCTTTCTGTATGTAATCTGATGGCGCTCGTCCTGCCCCCCTCCCTGTCCCCTCCGAGGCAGCAGTAATCCGAGTTGAGGCTGCAGATGGGCATTGATCAAGCTGCAATGATGGGCAATTGTGAGGCTGCAGATGGGCATTGATCAAGCTGCAATGATGGGCAATTAATTGTGAGGTTGCAGATGGGCAATGGTGAGGCTGCATTGATGGGCAATGGTGAGGCTGCATTGATGGGCACTGACCCTTATTTTGCTTCAAAGTTCCTACTTTAAAATTTAAGTTTTGTTCCTGAAACATTCCTCCTAAAACGAAGGTGTGTGTTATATGCCGATAAATACGGTAATTGTTTTCACCTACTATATATCGATACCAAATGTCTATGTGTATGGGCACCATGGTGTCCTCTGTCCTTCTCAGGTACCTGCCTATTAGCTATGACTGCATGCTGGCTTTTTCTTAAGTCTCAGCGAAGGAGTTCTCTGTCGCCATGTAACAAGTAGTTAATAGACAGTTGCAGAGCTCATGGGATTCATTATTCATGTAGGATTCATTACTGACCATCTGACATCACACAGCACTTCTTCAGCTATAAAAAAAAAAAAAAAAAAATACAAGTATTACATTATTTGGCAATATTTTACATACAGTGCCTTTAAAAAGTATTCATACCCATTGAAATTTTCCACATTTTGTCATGTTACAACCAAAAAATGTAAATGGATTTTATGTGATAGACCAACACAAAGTGGCACATAATTGTGATGTGGAAAAATGCAACATAGCTCAAGCT
>NC_133329.1:367237709-367252945 GCF_042186555.1 Aquarana catesbeiana
ATTAACCTGTTCAGGTCCGCCCCGTAGCAGTTTTACTGCAACAGGGTGGGGCTTGTGCGCACACGTGATCCACCTCTTCTGGGTATGGCGCAGGTACAATGGACACTGTCTGCTGGTACCCGCCAATTGTTCAGTACGTAGGCAGAATGTAATGTAAACAAGGCATATAGGGAAGGCATAGATCCTGTGTTCCTGCAAAGCAGGGACATAAACCCGTGCCTTTCCCTAGTAAAAGCACCTCCCCCACAGTTCACTAAAACACTGGCTAGGCACACAGTTAACCCTTTGATCGTCCCTGATGTCCCCTTCCCAGTCAGTGTCATTAGTACAGTGACAGTGAAATGTTTCTTTTGGCACTGATCACTGGTCCCCTAAAAGTGTCAGTGTCCAAATTGTCCACCACAATATCGCAGTCCCGCTATAAGTCGCTAATTGCCACCATCACTAGTAAAAAAATAAACCTATCCCATAGTTTTATAAATGCTATACTTTTGCGCAAACCAATCAATATACGCTTATTGTGATTTATTTATTTTTACCGAAAACATGTAGCAGAATACATATTGCCCTAAATTGATGAAGAAATTTAAATTTTTTTTTTACTTAACTTTTTTAACCACTTCAGCGCTGGAAGGATTTGCCCCCTTCCTGACCAGGGCATTTTTTCCGATACAGCACTGTGTCGCTTTAACCACTTAAAGACCGGGCCTCCTGGAAAATTACTTAGAAACCCCAAACATTATACATTTTTTCTAACACCCTAGAGAATAAAATGGCGGTCATTGCAATAATTTTTGTCACGCCGTATTTGCACAGCGGTCTTACAAGCGCACTTTTTTTGGAAAAAAATTCAATTTTTAGAATAAAAAAATAAGACAACAGTAAAGTTGGCCCAATTTTTATATTGTGAAAGATAATGTTACGTCACGTAAATTGATACCCAACATGTCACGCTTCAAAATTACGCCCGCTCATGGAAAGGCGTCAAACTTTTACCCTTAAAAATCTCCATAGGTGTCATTTAAAAAATTCTACAGGTTGCATGTTTTGTGTTAGAGGAGGTCTAGGGCTAGAATTATTGCTCTCGCTCTACCGATCACGGTGATGCTTCACATGTGTGGTTTTACCGTTTTTATATGCGGGCGCTACTCACGTACGCGTTCACTTCTGCGCGCGAGCTTGTCGGGACGGGCGCTTTAAAAATTTTTTTTTTTCCTTATTTATTTTACTTGACTATTTTTTTTCACTGTTTTTTTTTTAAAAAAACACTATTATTCCTATTACAAGGAATGTAAATATTCCTTGTAATAGAAAAAAAGCATGACAGGTCCTCTTAAATATGAGATCTGGGGTCAAAAAGACCTCAGATCTCATATTTGGACTTAAATGCAATAAAAAAAAAAAAAAATTTTTGTCATTTTGAAAAAATGACAACAGAAAAATGTGCCTTTTTAAGACGTATGGACGGAAGTGACGTTAAGACGTCGCTTCCGCCCTGCTATAGTATGGAGACGGGGGGGGCCATCTTCCCCTCACTCTTTTCCATACCCAGCCGTGGACAGGTCCCAAACGCTGTTGACGGCTCCGTTAAGCGGTGGAAAGCGGCGGGAGGGGGGTGGCCCCTCTCCCACCGCGGATAACGGTGATCTCGCGGCGAATCCGCCGCAGAGACCACCATTATCCTAAACAGAACCGCCGTCCAAAAAGATGGAAACATCGGTTGTGGCAGCAGCTGCTGCTGCTGGTACCGAGATATCCATCTTTAAACTGCCGACGTATATGTACAGGAGCTGGTCGGCAAGTGGTTAACTGACAATTGCGCGGTCGTGCGAAGTTGTAACTAAACAAAATTGATGTCTTCATTCACCCCGCCACAAAAAGAGCTTTCTTTTGGTGGTATTTGATCACATCTGTGGTTTTTATTTTTTGCGCTATAAACAAAAAAGAGCGACAATTTTGAAAAAAAAACACTTTTGTACTTTTTGCTATAATAAATAACCCCTCCAAAAAAGTATACAAATTTTTCATCAGTTTAGGCCGATTTATATATTCTACATCATTTTTGGTAAAAAAAAAAATCACAATAAGCGTATATTGTATTACTAATATGGTATACAGGTAATCCGCCCCTTCCTATGTGCCAAACACTGCGCTCATGGGACTAAAGCCTCACACTAAGCAGCCACGTAAATATTCAGAACTGTGCAAATTAATAATAAATGATTCACTATAAACTCGCCCTCACCAATAGTGAAATCAAATAGCGGCGCTAAAAAACTACAATTACCTCAAAGAAAATGTGTGTGATCACTAAAATGTGATAACCTAATTAACAGCTGTTTTTAACAGCACAATGTGAACTTGTGTTTCTAATAAACAGACATTGTGTAAACCATCTGTGTAATAAACTTATATCAAAAGCTAATAATAAACATATAAAGTCCAAAGATGAGTGAAACGTAGTGATGTAAGTGATGGTACATAACATCAAATGAAAAATCTTCAGTGATAATATCTTCCACCACACCGCTGTGATTTGTGACTTCAACTCCCCTTCAGCGAGCAAACTCACCAGCTCTTTTTGCCTTACACTCTCGTGTTCGGCTCACAGGCTTTTCCCACACAGTAGGGGGCACAGTAATAACCTCCAATCAATCCCCGTTTAGTGTCCAGAGTATGTATACAAACGCTCTATGTGGATATGAAAATCATCATCAAATAGAAGAACAACCTGTGGCACCGGCCGGATGACCACAGGTAGCCCGTCCTGCTGGGTATACAGCGACAGTGGGAGGTGGCGCGATGATGCCGCTCAGCCCCTTATTTATTGTTTTTCCTGCTCCGCCATGACAGCTGTCCTCCTATTCAGCTGCTGTCTGGGAATGGAGATCACCTGGTGTGAGTTAAATGACATGTAAACTACAAACCCCAGTGTGCAAAGGGAGCACACAGAAGCACGCTTTGTCACAGAAGCAGCAGACTTTTTTTTCCTGAATATAGCCGGAAAGCGGTAAAATATATATATATATATATACATATATATATATATATATATATATATATATATATATATATATATATATATATATATATATATATATATATATATATCAGTCATTTTTTGTGTAAAGCGCAAAAAAAAACGCAGAGGTGATCAAATACCCCCAAAATAAAGCACTATTTTTTGGGGGAAAAAGGACATACATTTAATCTAGGTACAGCATTGCATGACCACACAATTGTCAGTTAAAGTAATGCAGTGCCATATCGCAAAAATGGCCTGGCCAGAAAGGGGGGTAAGTCTTCCGGAGGTGAAGTGGTTAACCTGCATCAAGTAACAGATTTGTTTTTATTAGCCAAAAAAATGTGTACATTTAACCCCCCAAAATGTATGGTAGTTTACAAAACCTTTGATGGGGCAACTGCATTAATTTTCTGTTCAGGCTTGTTTTATCCTTTTATATTCACCTGGTGATTCTGCCATTGACACACTTCTAGATTAAAGCAGGCCATACATGGTCGAATTTAGAAAGAATTTTCTTTTGAAAATCAGAAATTTCATGCATTTTGTGATCCAATGATGCCACCATTGATTTTGAAATTCGACCAACCAAGCCTTCAATTTCACCTCATGTTGCTACAGAAAAGAATTTGCGTGGCTGGGAATCTTTTCTTTCCGGGAATTTTCTTTAATTGAACATGCGCATTTCTTTTTGGCTTCTCCCATCATTGATTAGAAAATAGTTTGTTTTTCAAAACATCTCCAACATGCCCAATTACTCAAATTCGATGTCCACACAAAAATCAGCTGTTGCTTGCAGACACTAATGGTGCGAAATTCAAACAAATTCTTAGATAAGATTTTCGAGAAAAAAAAATGTATTTCGAAAATCGACCAGTGTATGGCCTGCCTGACACTTGTCCTAGCACTTGAGTGACAGTACTTACTCTAATGTATCTGTGGAGAAGCAACGTTATTACCCAAGGGCAGGACCACAAATGCCTCCTCTCTGCCATAGAGCGAAGGACTCTGCAGGAAAATGCTAACTAATCTGTATTATCAGCTAACAAGACACACTGAGGTTTATTTACTAAAGGCAAATCCACTTTGCACTACAAGTGCACTTGGAAGTGCAGTTGCTGTAAATACGAATGGTGACATGTAAGGAAAATAAACAGCATTTTTGCTTGTACATGATTGGATGATAAATTCAGCAGAGCTTCCCCTCATTTCAGATCTTCCCCTCGGATTTACAGTGACTGCACTTCCAAGTACGCTCTCTTGAAAAGTGCATTTGCCTTTAGTAAATCAACCCCTGTGTGTGTGTTTTGTTTTTTTTGGGGTGTGAAAAAATGCTGTAAATTAGGAATGCTTTCGAAGGTGTTAAGAAGGTGTTAAGTTTATTAACCTTACTTAAGCAACTAAAATGGAAAGTGAAGCAACATTCGGTGTGACCAAACCCCCCCCCCCCCCCCCCCCACCACCACCACCACCACCACCACCACCATTGGCCACGGAACAGCATCAGTTCTTCTAGGTACACTTGCACACAGTTTTTGAAGGAACTCGGCAGGTAGCTTGTTCCAAACACCTTGGAGAACTAGGACATGGAATTGAGGCTAAAACTCCACAATGGAGCAAAACCTAGGATCTGGGGTGCAGAAAGATGACAGAAGGTGCTCTGGACTGATGAGTCAAAATGTGAAATATTTGGCTGTAGCAGGAGGCAGTTTGTTAGCGAAGGGCTGGAGAGTGATACAATGAGTGTTTGCAGGCAACAGTAAATCATGGTGGAGGTTCCTTGCAAGTTTGGGGCTGCCTTTCTGAGAAGTTGGAGATTTGGTCACGATCAGTGGTGTCCTCAATGCTGAGAAATACAGGTAGATATACTTATCTCATCATACCATATGGCAGGTGTGTGGCTCCAAATGTATACTGCAGCAGGATAATGACCCCCAACGTACAGCCAATGTCATTAGGAACCACATTCAGTGTAAAGAACAACAAGGAGTCCTGGAAGTGATGGCTTGGCTCTCACAGAGCCCTGATCTGAACGTCATCCAGTCTGTCTGGGATTACATGAAGAGCCAGAAAGATTTGAGGCAGCCTACATCCACAGAAGATCTGGGGTCCGTTTTCCAAGATGTTTGGAACAACCTACGTGTCGAGTTCCTTCAAAAACTGTGTGAAAGTGTACCTAGAAGAATTGAAGAACTAATGCTGTTTTATGGGCAAAGGGCGATCACACCATTATTGATTTGGATTTCTCTTCTGTTCATTTACTTTCCATATTGTCGATTAAAAAATAAACATGGAGAGAGCGAGAATTTCAATTTGTTGCTAAAATAAACTTCTATTTCTGAAAGCATTCCTAATTTACAGCATTTTTCACACCCGCCTAAAACTTTTGCACAGTACTGTGTGTAATTTACTAAAATTATATATAATTTTTTGGAAATGCCTATAGTATTTTAGATGTATTGGTCTTTAAACAGAGTGCTATGTGGCTTTTTTTTTTTTTTTTTTTTTTTTTTTTTTTTTTGTGTGTGCATTAACCTATTTAAGCATGTTGACCTATTGAAGTGTCATGCATGACAGATCATCTGATTTAGTATCTTTTTGTTTACCTAGGGAACTCCAGCACTCTTTCTAATACAGCTTCACTTTCATGCTGGAATTCTGGAACATGGCGTTACTGAGGAAAAGTAATTATTGTAGTCTCTAGTGCATTACATTTTATTAAAGGAAACCATGTATTGCAGTTTAGTGATTTTTTTTTAATTGGTAATTTCTTCTATTTTTGTGTTTGTTTTTTTTTCCCCTGTACTGAACAGATTCTTTGTAAACTTTGAAGCGCTTGTAAGTTACGTCTTCTCTGGTCCTACCTCACCTTTGGCATTTTGCGAGTCTGTTCTTGGTGAACTGAATCAGGGTGCCAAGTTGCTAGAAAACAAAGAATTGCTTTGGCGCATTTGGAGTATTCTGATTAATCCACTGACTGAAAAAGTTAATCAGGTAAAATCTAATGGTATTCTCAGCTTACAGTTAACTTTTGGTATCGGGGTTAAAGTGGAATGCATACAGTATTTTTGAGTTATCCATGTATCTATCACTTTGTTACTTTGCCTGGATTAGATGGCTTTTTATATAGTTGTATTGTTACTTGTCTGGAAATCAAAATCATAGTTTTAGTGTTCATGCTGACTTGGTGCATGGGAAGTCAGATCAGTAGAAGTCTGCTTTAAATTTTTAGTATGTGCAACCTCAGGAAAATAGCCCCCTGACATTAAGATGAGCATTACTTGTAGAACTGACTAACCTAATTTTCAAATGATTGGCACTTTGGGGCTGTGTTCTTCCCCCTTTTTTTTTTTTTTTGACCTGCGGCAGGTTAAGTGCCCATTCACACTGGGAACTGCATGTGAATCGCTCAGTAACGCTGTGCAGTTCCTGTGTAATTCACATGCAGTTCTGTGCAGTCCGATTTCAATCCATTTGAAAGGAATGAGCTGAAAATGTACTGCACTAAAAGTAGTGCTTGCACTGCTTTTGGAAACTCACTGCAACTGGATTGCATCTATTAAACCATGCGGGCAGACACACTGCGTTTGCGACTTGCATTGCATTTGGGGTGACTTTTTGCACTGACATCTGCTGATCGCAAAAGCATTGCAGGAAACCGTCAAGGAAGGAGGGCCTCCTGCTCCCCGTTCTAGTGTGAATGGGCCCTAAATTCTTGGCTTCTCTTTGCAGAACAGTACTGCTTTTGAAGGGATGAACAGAATGCAGATAATCTGAAGCAGGTGCCTTTTTTTTAGTTAAGTTCATTTTGTGGCTGGGCAAAATTAAATACCAAATTAAGTGCATATCTACAACGTGCAAATTTTTTCCCATGTTTTATCCATTTTAAAAATGCTGCAAATACATAAATACCAGTCTGCCAGGAATCTAGTGTGCCTGTTTGAGGTTGGATCCTTCTCCATCACGTAATGAGAAGGTTTTCTGTAGTTAACCCTTGCACTAGGGACTGAAAGTACTCAAATATAGGTTGCGCCAAATCTAATTATCAAAGGAGGCTGACCATGTGGTTTTTAGAACGGAGTTTTATTCAGGGAAGGGATTCACTGGCCATCATACACAGAATTATGTAGGGATTCAAATGAAGTTGCTGTCTCTGTAGCTGTTCACACATTTTCCTTGTTGGCCAAAACGAGTTGTGTGTATGGGTATCAAGTGTGTAGCAGGGTAGTAAAACCTGAGAATTTAGGAACGCTACGCCGTCCATCTATGGCTGAGAGAGACATAGCACAGAAGAGTTGGCTAATACATATATATGTGTAGGTGGAGTGGTGGTTTTTTTTTTTTTTGTTTTTTTTGTTTTTTTTGTTTTTTTTTGTTTTTTTTTTTTTTTTGTTTTCGTGTTTTTTTTTTTTTGTTTTTTTTTGTTTTTTTTTTGACGGTTCAACCTTCCTATGAGCTAATGGTGCGTTAATCAAGTGTCAAGTGCACTGGAATCGGATCGCATGGGTGTTCGCACCCATGCGAGCCCGTTATTGTCCTCCGAATTCTGAGTTCGCACTGCGATCTGTTCTGGGGGTGTCATTAATGTTGTATTGACACCAGCAGCATTCGCCGAGCGCAGCGTGAACTGCATGCGAGGGAGATGCGATGTCGCGCTGGTTCCCGCATCACAATAGTGTGAACCCAGGCTAAAGCATTCATGGGGGGTCGCTTCACTGAAAATGAATCTCATTGTATCAATCTCCAGGGAAGCCATCCAGGCCCTGGGATTTCTAGGGATGGAGGGTGGCAATTGCATTTGCAGTTTTGTCCCTAGTCAGGGAAGCCTCCATTGTTAATCACCAATAGGTAGGTAATTGACAAATCAATTTTAGATACATATACACTTAATACCTAGAGGTCTCCCAAGAGTGTTCTCCTATATTGCTTAAAATATTTAAAGTGCAAGTTCACCTTTACAGAAAATCTGTAAGTTGAACTTACACTGGATCCCCTTCCCATTGCACCTGGTCCCGCTAACCTGGAGTCCGGCGATTATCTGCCCCCCCTAGCACTGACAGATCGTATAGCCGCTGTACCGGTCCAGGATTTGAAATCCCCGTGGCTTTTTCTCCTCTTCGCCTGTGGTGACAGGATGGGCTGTGCAGGTTCTGATTAGTCGGCACAGACCAATTAGAATGCTTCTAAACGTACCTCCTGACAAGGTACATTTTGGAGATTAAGCTGCGGGGGATTTCTAAGCCCCGTACCAGTGAGGCGGTGACCAGATGTCTTCTAGCAGATGATTGCCATGCTCCAGGTCAGCTGGACTGGTGGGGATGAGGAGGTCCTGTGTAAGTTCACCCTTCAGATTTTTCTGTAAAGGTGAACTTGCCCTTTAAACATTTTTCTGCTGGCACGCCGCTGTAGTTTGTGTGTTTGTGTGTGTGTGTTTTTATTTTTTGTCAGTTTTCATAGAAATAATAAAATGTTGTTCTGTTTGTTCAGGTCCAGATCCTAATTACATTAGTAATTGTGTGTTGTGTGTTTTTTTTTTTTTTTTTTTTTTTTTTTTGTCAATCTCTTGTCTTGCTTCAGACTAATGAGGTAAACCAAGGTGATGCCCTAGAACACAATTTTAGCGCCTTGCTCAGTGCTTTAATGCTCCCTATAAATCACATCTTCCCAGTCTCGTCCTTTCCACAGGTAAGTGGTACAATACATTTTGTATTAAGTGAAAACATCAGCTGGTACACTTGTCATGATACAGGAAGTAAACTGACCTGTTGATCACTCTTGCAGCCCACTGTGAAGACTCTGATGCGCACATGGTCTGAATTGTATAAAACATTTGCCCGCTGTGCTTCATTAGTTACTACAACGGATGAGAATGGGTGCTGTGAGGAGCTCTGCTCTCGGATACTTACAGCACTTGGGGATCAGCCAGTGGTAAGTCTGATGTAATTATCTTTTCTATTTGTATTGATGCGCAACCATGTTTTGGTGTAATATAGGACAACTTCTATCTACATAAGTGGGGTGTGTGATTTTGAATTTGTGTATTATGGTTTAATTAATGTAAACACTGATCAGGCATCTCTTATTTTTTTTTTTTTTTTTTTAGGGATTCTTCCTGCTGGAAAGGATTGTTCAGGTTGTTACAGTTATTGTAGATTCTGTCAACTTCTCCCCTTATAGCACTAAATTCCAACCCAAAACAAAAGGTGAGATCTGGCTTCATGCAGTGGCCTCCATAAAGGCTAAAGAGTTGAAGTTTTGTTGCTGCTTGTATTCTAGAAACCCTAATCTGCGGAACACGGGTTGATTTACTAAAACTGGAGAGTGCAAAATCTGGTGCAGCTGTGCATAGAAAGCCAATCAGCTTCTATCTTCAACTTGTTCAATTAGGTTTTAACATTACAAATGGAAGCTGATTGGTTTCTATGCAGAGCAGCACCATATTTTGCACTCGGCAGTGTTCGTAAATCAACCCCACAGAGTACAGAAATGGAGATCTTAGAGCTGCACAATTTTTTTTCTTAGAGTAAAGATCACGATTCTCGGTGTAACATCTTTCACATGCTACTGTTTGTGGGGTTTTTTTTGTTTGTTTTATTCACTGAAGTGTATTTTCCCAAAAATGTATTTTGAAAGACTGCTGAACAAATACAGTGTGACATAAAATATTGCAACGTCTGCAAAAAAAAAAAAAAAAAATATATATATAGATATATATATCTCTCTCTAATTTTATTTATTTTATTTTTTTTTTATGCATGTACGTTTTGGGGGTTCCAGGTAATTTTCTAGCAAAAAATATTGATTTTAACTTGTAAGCAACAAGTGTTAGAAAAAGGCTTAGTCTTTAACCATTTAAGGACCAGGCCTATTTTTCAAACTTTTTTTTTTTTTTTTTTTTTTTTTTTTTGCTAGAAGGTTACTTGGAACCCCCAAATATATATTTTATAAATTTTCAGCCACCCTTTAGAATAAAATGGTCATTGCAATACTTTGTCGCACCGTGTTTGCATAACGGTCTTGCAAGCGCAGTTTTTTTGGGGGGAAAAAATACATTTTTTTTAATTAAAAAAAAGACAACAGTAAAATTAGCCACATTTTTCATCTATAGTGTGAAACAAAATGTTATGCCAAGTAAATTGATGCCTAACGTCATGTTTCAAAATTGCGCCCACTCGTGGAATGGCAACAAACTTTGGCACTTAAACATCTTCATTGGCGACGTTTAAAAATTTCTACAGGTTACCAGTTTTGAGTTGGAGTGCTAAAATTATTGCTCTCGCTCTATCGCAGCGTTTTTTGCATGTGCGTTTCCTTCTGTGCACGAGCTCCACAGGATGTTTCTTTCTTTCTTTCTTTCTTTCTTTCTTTCTTTCTTTCTTTCTTTCTTTCTTTCTTTCTTTCTTTCTTTCTTTCTTTCTTTCTTTCTTTCTTTCTTTCTTTCTTTCTTTCTTTCTTTCTTTCTTTCTTTCTTTCTTTCTTTCTTTCTTTCTTTCTTTCTTTCTTTCTTTCTTTCTTTCTTTCTTTCTCCTCTTTAATGTTAGATCTGGGTTCAAAAAGTCCTCGATCTCACATTTACACTTAAATGAAATAAAAAAAAATGTATGTATTTTGTGTTTTTCCAAAAAAAATACAAAAAATTCTCCTTTAACACAATTGGGCGTAACTGACGTTTGACATCGCTTCCGTCATCCAATAGTATGGAGCCAGAGTGGGGGCCATCTTTTCCCACGCACTCAATGCTACTGAGGGTAGAGCATCAGAACGTCCCCGCCGATATGACCTCTCCCGCCGCCGATGAAAGTGATCTTGTGGCAAATCCACCCAGAGACCACTATTCTAAAAAGGACCGCCCGCCATTTCAGAAAATACTGGAGTTATGGCAGCTATATGCTGCCATAACCCCGGTATTCTATGTCAAAGTACTGAGGTACAGCTTCGACGGTTTGCGGTAAGTGGTTAAACTGACCATTTACAGACCAAAGTTCCTTCCTTTAATCTAAAAGAAACAAATGATATACAATGTTTCTTTTTATCTCTCAGCACCGAGCAATGTTGTGAAGCTTTGCTGGCTGCAATTTTTTTTTTTTTTTTTTTTTTTTTTTTTGACCACTGAGCAGAGAATGGCTCTCCATTACATGCATCCTGGAAATTCCGGAATTGAGATCACAATTTAATGATTAATTGCGCAGTTCTAGGCGATCTATAAAATGTTAATCTTGTCTAATTTCAGCTCCTCACACTCCAACTGATTGGGCGAAAAAGAAGAAAGGGCCTCTGGGAAATCTAAATTCTTTAATGCAACTACTTGTGAGAGTAACTGAAGAATTTCACACTTTGTGCTCTGATCAGTCCCAGATTGAGGCAAATGCTTCAACGTTGTCTTCCATGGGATCTTCTATTCTGAACACCTTGTCTGTCTGCATCAGCCATGTCAGTTTACCTTCCATACTAAGGACAGTATTTTCACTACTGACAAAGCCTATTGCTATGTTCTATGCAAAGACAAAGTGAGTGCAATATATATTGTGCTTAATCTGGTTAATATTGGTTTGTGCTTTGTTCTTTAAAATGTAGCCGTAAGAAATTACACAAAGTGTCCTGTCATCGGAAACTTCTGTAGTTTGACACTCCGTACTTTTCGACTTCCACTGATCACCAGTAGCCTTGTGTTTTGACAGATAACCATTTTTTTTCTGAATGTCTGGTTTAGTAGAAAAGCTAGTTTTCCTTAACCACTTGCCAACCCGGCTCTTAAGTCGGCAAAGTGGTTTGTTCCCGCGAAACCACGTACCCGTACGTCAGCTACTTTAAGAGGCATAGCAGGCACGCCCACTGAATGGCGGGGGGGGGGGGGGGGGGGCTTGATGCGTGTGGCCGACGAGCACAATCTCCGCCAGCCACCCGCGATTGTGGGCACGAGAGCCAGAACAGGGATTTGTATATGTAAACGCACAAATCCTCCTTTCTAACAGAGAAGAGACAGATCTGCTGTTCGTACAAACAGCAATATGTCTCCTGCCCCAGTCAGTCCCATCCCCCCACAGTTAGAAACACTCACGAGGGAACACATTTAACCCCTTGATTGCCTTCTAGTGTTCACCCCTTCCCTGCCAGTGACATTTATACAGTAATCAGTGCATTTTTATAGCTCTGATCGCTGTATAAATGTCATTGGTCCCAAAAAAGTGTCAAGTGTCTGATCTGTCCACCGCAATGTCGCAGTCCCGTTAAAAATCGCAGATCACCGCCTTTGCTAGTAAAAGAAAAAAAAAGTATAATAAAAATACCATAAGTTTGCTGTCAACCTTCAATATCTGCAAATTATCAAAATAAAGCAGACTCACAGCTCAGGATCTGTTGAAATAAGTATATTTTGTTAATGCATTCATTTGTCAACATATCTGTTTTTCTATAGGTTTTGTTCTCTAACTAAATTGTATCTGTTTTTTTTTTTTTTTTTTAATAGGTCTTGCTCTCCAAAAGTGTACAGTTCTCTAGGCAGTAAGGTGAAGTGCTATTGTTTGTTTCTCTCTGTTGGACTAGTATGTCTGTCGATCATGATCTTATAAGAAGCTCCAATATTTTGTAATCGGTGTACTTAATGATATCTTCATTTCTAGTTGGATAAACTTCTTGGTGAGTTGCTGTCCTGTTTGGGCTCTCGATACACTGGATCCTATGACAACGATCTGCTTGAAGCGCTCTCACCTTTGCTCTGTGCCATATTTCTACACAAGAACAAGCAGTTCCGCACTCAGGCTGCACAGTTTTGGAACGGGTCGTTTGCTAAGGCAGCCACGTTGGTTTATCCAGATGAACTCAAGTAAGCATTTTAAGAGCTGCTTCTCACCAGCTTTGTTGAGCAACATTGCCAAATGCAGCCCTAACACATAGCCAAAGCAATTTGCCTTCTGTTCTATTGTGTCAGTTCACATCAACAAGCGAAAAAAGACAGGTTGCATGCTTGCGCAACTCCTTTTGATGCGCTAAATTTAATTCTAATGGTCTGCCGACCATGAATGTCTTTCTCGGCTAAGCACACCCTCTTGCATGCAGGCTTGGCCTAAGGGCAGATAGATTCCAAGATGTTAAATCCTACATGAATCATCTGCCCTTAGGGCAATCCTGCATGCAAAAGGGTGTGCTTAGCTGAGAAAGCTCCTCCTGAGGATGTATGACAATTTTGTTTAGTCTTGAAACTAGGAAGTCACTGAGAAAAATGTAAAAACTGTTTAAAACAATTATAATATACCTTCCTATATTTGACTAATGCAAGCCGCATAAGGATTAAAAATGGTCAATGTTGATCGTGGTGCAGTGTAAGACTCCTGGGCGGTCTTCCTCTTGCTTTGTGCCTGTATCCTCGTACGGATTTTCTGTTACAAAGCTAGGGGAAGAATGAATGAACTATGAGCTTACTGAGCAGTGCTATTGTAGACCCATTCACACTACAAGTACGTCTACCGCAATGGTAGACAAGAATTTGTTGTTTCTTAATTCTCACAGAGTGGGTGGAGCCCCGCACAGCCGCACTGTTTTGAAAAAGTGACAGTGGGTGCGGGGAAAGGTTCCCCTGCCTGTTGTCGTTACCGAAGGCGAATTTATTCTTTATAGTAGTAGGTCTTCCAAAGCTGTCATCCCAATGTAAATACACTTATTAAAATTGTTTAAACGATATTATTATTTATTTATTTTTTGAATAGACCTGTTTTAAGTCAAGTTAAAGTAAAAACTCCCCTCCTGTTACCCGGCTTCACCTTTACTACTACAGCCGAGGAGTCAAGTGGCCCCTATTCTGATAATGTAAGTATTATATTGGTATATTGTCATATGTTCTATATGAACTGCCTGTTCAAATGTTTGCCTTATGCAAGCTAGCCATGTAGTGGAATGCCTAGTGTATCCAGCACCCTTGTGTACACTGATTTAAATTGATATTCCATGCAGTAAGGTTTACTGCTTTTTTTTTTTTTTTTTTTTTTTTTTTTTTTTTTTTTTTGTAGATGGAAAACTCTCAGCTGGGAACAAAGGTTAGCGGTATTGAGGTGAAATCCACTGGGAAAAGAGACTCCTTACTGGCCAGAGCAGAAGAGCTTAAAAATAAAAGCACTCCAACAAAAATTCCACATGCTAAGGTAAGGCATGTATATTTTTATTGGTCCATGTTCTGTTTTGCTGACAGACTAGAAAGAAGTTGCAAAGATACAGTCCCTGCATAGCATTTACACACAAGTCGTAAGTAAACCGTACAAATTCATTGCACAGTAGAGACAGGTTTCATTGTCTGTCTACAGGGTGAAAAAGTGGTTAAAAACAGTTTCTACAAAGTAAGATCACTGGGCACTTTATGAATCATTGAATTTGCCTGCCTCAAAGAACATTCCACAAATGCACTTGTATACAGTATTTGTATATTTTATTCAAATTGTAACCCAGGTTTATCCGCTTTGCTTGCCAAGATCCTGGTTTTGTTAGTGTTTTTAAACTGTGTAGTATTACATACGGGGGGGGGGGCAAAGGAATAAAAGTGCTTTTTCATTAAAGGGGAAAAAAAATACTTCTTCTTATATGTGATGCATGCATTTAGTATATTTGATTGTTATACTGACTTAGTGGTTGTAAACCTCAGACATGAAATATAAACAAAGCATATCCCGTCTATAGTGTGTACTTGTCTCAACTATGAGCACTAAGTGTCATTTTTGTCTGCTGCTTTGTCCGTCTGCTATCCGCATGAATCACTTCTGTCAAATTATCCTGACACCAAGAGAAAAAAGGTGACGGGGAGGACCTGCAGCTGATTGACATCCTCAGCTCTGTTCCTGTGAGCTGTGTAGAAGGGGTTTGTCCCATCCCTCCAATTAGATGTCGGACCTCTCCTCACTGACCTCTGCAGAGTAACTTCAGCTCTACACTCTGACAAGACTTATAAATTCCACACTTTGAAAGCATTTAGAGAAGACTGTAGATAAACTGGTACAACATATGTAGGAGGATTTGTTTCATCTCTGTGTATCACCTGAGGCCATTCACTTCATTGGGTATATATAAGGGTTGACAACTACTTTAATGCAGTGCTTTGAAACATTGACCCAGTATACAAATATAGATGTGATTTCTGACGTTCCTGGTAGGCATGCTTGTTTTAGGAAAGTGGCTTAGACAGTTCAGAACCAGAGGGTCAGTATAGCAGCCAGGCAATGAGTATTTTCAA